>NC_037677.1:8984793-9072293 GCF_003255815.1 Theropithecus gelada | reverse complement strand
AAGAAGGAGCTAGAAAACTTTAAATAAAATGCACCTACAGCTAAGGAAATAGACAAGACTTTCTGATGGCTGTCATGACCCTGCATTTACATGCTACAGATGAAACAGAAGCCGGGCTGCTGATGGAGCTGGAGGAGGATACGAGAGGTTCCAATGGCATGACTCCTTTGCATTTCGCACATCCATAGAAATAAGCCATCTAGGATTTCCACAGCACATTTTTTTCTTAGTCCCCACTTTTCAGTGTATGCTGAAGTATTGCTCAAACACAATGCAGAATCCCAAGAAACTATGAAACTTTTCTGAGAAAATGTTCTGAGTTGAATTAGTTAGCTGTATTCTGCATTCAGCACATTTACAAGCTTTGAAATATCGGACATTAGCAAGCAAGCATTAACAGTTTATAAGTAGCAGTTTGCATCCAGGTTTGAGGTAATGTAATCCGACATGCACGAGAACACAGTCTAGGTCCCCCTCTCCCTTCTAAGCACAGCAGAAGGATTAGGCATAATGAATGGTGTGAATTTTGCCACCTAGAGGGTCTCATTTTGATACCTGTTACACAGTCCTCTTGAGCATTGTGCTATAATTTCCTATTGCTGAGATATGGAAAATAAGACAATAATAGGAACGTGCACTGACAATGCACCCTGTCAATGCCCTAACAGGCAAAGTCTTGGAGAGGCTTCCATAATAGCTTCAGCAGAAGCATAGCTCATTCCTTGCTTCGGGAACCAATTTTCTACATGCCATGCCCTCCTCGTTATACCTCATCCCTTAGGCTACTCTTAGAGCCCAGTCAACCACACAGGTGATATACACCGGTGGGATAGGTCAGGGCAATTTCTTGAGCCACTGGAGGGGACAATCTGGGGTCTCTCCTCAGCTCTCCAATGTGTCCATAACTCTCCTAATGTACCACAGGCTCCGAGCCAACATGGAATTGGACCTGGAAGTCTAGAGCCCTTTTCAGGGAGTTGCTTAAGCCTTTAGTCCTCGTTTCTTCACTCTTAGTGTAATTCTGTATCATTTTAGAGCCAGAAACACTGCTGTAACAGTCAAATGTAGTAATTAAGACGGTAGTATCAGATCACTGACTTTTCAATCTTTTTCTAAACAGCTCTATGATCTCAGGCAAATTTACCGAACTCTTCCTGCTGCAACATGGGGAGACAATGGCCCTCACTTCATAGATTGTAGTGGGATTAAATAAGTTAATATATGTAAAGCTTTAATAAAGTACTTAGCAAATAGTATATACAGTACTATGCAAGTTTTAGCTATAAAATGACAATAATATTTCACATAAAAAGGTTACGATTAATCGTTACTATGATTTCCTATTTAGTGATTGATGTAATAAGCCATGCCCCAAACCTACCAGGTTTAACTCTTGGTATTATATTGAATTATATTGCCCTCAAATTCATTTATTGAAACACTAATGTGCTGGCATTAGAAGGCAAGGCATTTGGGAGATAATTAGGTCGTGAAGGTAGAATCCTCATGATGGGATTACTGCCCTTATTAGAACAGACTCAAGAGGAATTTTACTCTTTGCCATGAGAAGACACATAAAAAAAAAAAAAAAAGATGAAATCTACAAGCCAGGAAGCAAGCTCCCACCAAGAACTGAATCAGCCAGCACCTTGTTCTTGGACTTCCCAGCCTCCAGAACTGTGAGAAATAAATATTAGTAGTTCAAGTCACCCAGAGGGTGACATTTTTGGATATTTTGTGACAGCAGCCCATACAAACCAAGGCTGTCTTCAAGCAAACAATTTAGAAGTTCACAATTTTTTTTTCTGTCAAATACGTGGTGTTTGCAACTTGAAAGCATCTTAGATTTCAGGTCAATATCCCTAGTACATATTTTTAAACTTATTTAGAGGTTCTATTGACTTAATTTATTTGAAGTCTGTGTCCACCTTTCTCCTGAGGCAGAGAATGCAACTGCCACGGGTCTCAAAATCCTCTAGTTAACACAAAAATTACAGAAAATGCAAAATTCCAGCCTAGGAATTAAACACTCTCATGTGTAAATTTGGGTAATGTAGAAATTTAATGGCAGAGAAAGAGAAATTGTTATGCCTATCAATCAAGTGGGAGCTTCTCCTTAAAATCTTTCCACATGAATCACATGGCTTAATGGAGTAAAATATTTCCGGAGCCTTCTCCTATAGGACCTCACTCAATCTTACTCCATTGTAGAAGAGGCGATACCTTCACCGTGTGCACAATGAAACCAATACTCAGAGAAGGCAGACAATTCTCCACGAAGCCAGAAAACTAATAAGTGAGCAGTAAGTAACAACACAATCGAATACCCTCATCATATAGATCACTCATTTTAGAATTTTGAAATTAAATCATGCACTGTGTAACAGTGCAGCGGAATGCTTTCTTTTTGTTTTTTCTTGATTCTCAATATAAGAAGCTTATAAATTTGTCTTTTTAATGGTTGGGATCATATCTAATAAATTTAATGGTTGGGATAATATCTAGTGAATTGGCTGTACTAATTTCTAGAATGTGGAAGCGCTGTAGACTCAGTATGATTGATCTATTTTCCTCTGCTGTGTTAACTGCTGCCCACAGGGTGCTCATGGCATTATCCACATGCATCCCTGTGCATCTAAATTCCTGAAGGAATGTGTATTCTAAGGCAAAATTCGTAATGGTAATGTTGAAGAAATAAAAAATAGCATGTAAAAACTCTGAGTACAATTATTTAAAATATATTATTAGTTCAGGTAAAAAATTTCAGGAATAAAGTCATATTAAAACTTTACATGGAAAAATTAACTTTAATTTGTACTAAGCGTTAGAGTTAAGTTTTAATAACTTCTATAAGGAAGAGCAGAACGAATCAAGATAAAAGTATCATTTATGTGCTAGCACATTTTTGTTATCCCAAAATAATTAGCAGAAGTAGATAAATTAGTTTAAGCTTTTACAGATCACTGTTCTAATGTAAAGATGTACCCCTGACTCATATAGAAAGAAGAGATTCACTTTGTTCAGCTTTCTGGCAATGGGGGTTGGTGGGAGGCTCAATCTACATTGTAGAAGAAGAGTATCTTTAAAAAAGAAAAGTCAGGAAATGTCCAAACTTAATAGATACTATGGTAATGAGTATAAAAGCACAGCAGAGGGATTAGGTAATAATAAAGGTGTAATTGGCATCTGTGAAGAGAACATTATGACATTTTGTTACTGGAAAACTGTATACCAAAATCTCTAGAAACATTGGCCATCAAATCTTTGAAAACCACAAGTGAGTATATTTCATATGTGAATAAGTCCATATACTCAGAACCACAGTTTTCTGGTACTTGAGGTGGATCTTTTGATATTGTAACGATGAAATAGCTCTCTCAAGGAAAGATGAAAAAGTAAAACCAAGACTTGTTTAAAAGATCAAAAAGAGCGATGCTGTGAATGTTCTCACAGTAAATATGACGCTTTCTTTATCTGGATGCATTCCTATTCTAAAGATGCATGGAAAATAGATCAATCATACTGAGTCTACAGAGCTTCCACATTCTAGAAATTAGTACAGCCAATTCATTAGCTATTGTCCCAACCATTAAATTTATTAGATATGATCCCAACCATTAAAAAGACAAATTTATGTATCTTTAGAATAGGAATGCATGTATCTCAATAAAAATATAGAATCTTAACATTTTTGAAGTGTTAAGGAAAAACAAAATGACAACAAAATAAAGATATGTGAAGCTACAACATTTCCTTGATTTCTTAAACAGTGCAAAGAATTTAAAGTAGAAGGAAGTTAGGCCTTTGCACATTTAAATTTCATCAGGGCATCTTATAAAACTTTGGCAATTTTCTTAGATCTTAGATTCCTCACCTAAAAATATTAATGTATATACTAAACTAACTTCAAGTTCTCTTCACGTTCTTCATTATAAAAATATAGTACATTAACTTGGAGTACATCTTAGGGACATCTTGAAAACCGTATTTTAAAAAATAAACTCTCAATGGAGAAATAAAGGTGTCTCTGACGATGCAGGTGAAATTTGTAAGCTACTTTAGGCAAGTTCCTTCCTCACTTCCTCCGAAGGAATGCATTTTGATTTTACAAAATGCTATATAATCTTAAAATACTTTCATAGATATTTCCTATATGAATAGAATATTTTTTCCAATAAAAACGTGAAGGAAATGGTGAACCGCAGCTTTCGATTTATCTTTGAATACTATCTTTTTATTATACCTCGCTTTCAGCTCCTCCTTAATAACACAGAAGTGAACTTATTAAGCTGGAAACTGATCCCCAAGTATAAACCAATGTTTTAATGCAGTTAATGCAGTTAAAGGTTGTAGATATTTCTCAGCTGGGGGGAAATAAGACGGAACCTCCCCCAACCTCCCAGAAGTTATAGTATTTTACAACTCAACTAGGTCACCAGTCATAGCAGGTGTGTTAAATGATTGAATAAATTAGCTCCATTTACATTCTCCTAGTAAATCAGTTCAAAACAGCTTGATTTTGCACTGTTAGAAAAGTTTATGTATCTGGAATACCAACAAACAACTAGCAAAAATATTACTCGAAATATTTAAAGTCAGACATCCTTAGCTTACTTTGTGTTCTAGATGAAATAATTTCATCTTGCACATAAATGAAGAAAAATGGAATATGTATCTCCTTTGGTCTGATTTTTAAAAATACTAAATATGTAAATATAGAGGAAAGCATTAAATACTAAGTTCTAGCTCATACTTAAGCACACATGATCCAAATTTAACAAATGGAAGCATTTTAGCCCATTTGTCAGTTTTTTTTTCTTTAAGAAATCGAACAACCAAAGACCCAATTTTAGTATTTCTAGCTACACTATTTCCTACCTCCAAGATGTAACCATGACACTGAAGTTGATGTTTATCTTTTCTACATGTTTATACATTTGCTTTATATGTGTAAATATATAATATACAGTATTTCAATTTGTTTTAAAAATTAAGCCATGCAATGAATGTTTTTATAACTTGCTTTTTATTCAACATACCATTTTGAATATGTATACATGTTTGTTAATATATACAAGACTCATTAATTTTAACTGCTTTATTACAATATAGCCAGGCATGGTAGCTCATGCCTGTAATTCCAATGCTTTGGGAGACCAAGTTGGGAGGATTGCTTGAGCCCAGGAGTTCAAGACCAGTCTGGGTCGCATAGGGAGATCTTCATCTTTACAAATAATGATAATAAAACAAAATTAGCTGGATGTGATGGCAAGTGCCTGTAGTCCTAGATAATTGGGAGGTTGAGGCGGGAGGATCACTTGAGCCCAGAAGTTTGAGGTTACTGTGAACTATGATATTATGCCATAGCACTCCAGTCTTGGTAACATAGCAAGACCATGTCTCTGAAACAATTTTTTTAAAGAACAAGGAATACAACACAATTAATGTTTTTATTCCTTCTCTATTAATATAGTTGGATGTTTTCTGCAGTTTTTCCTGCTTACAAACAATAATGCTTCGAACATTTCTCATTATATGGATGTAAAAATTGTTCTTCAGAATATAGACCTGACACACTTATCATTTCTTTGTTATGAGAATATTTAAAATCTACTCTCAGTAATTTTCGAGTATACAGTAAATTAACATTAGCCATTGGCATCATGTACAATAAATGTCCAGGACGTATTCCTCCTATCTAATGAAACTTTGCATCTTTTGACCAACACCTCAATCACCCCGTCCCTGGCAACCACCATTCTACTTCTATTAGTTCGACTATTCTAGACTTCACATCTAAGTGAGATCACGCAGTACTTGTCTTTCTGTGCTAGCTTATTTCATTTATCATAATGGTTCTCTAGGTTCACTCATGTTGTTGCAAATGATGGGATTTGTTTCTTGGTTAAGGCTTTCTTTCCTTAATTTTTATTTTCAGACAATAAGTTTAAACATTTATATGAGTTAGAAATAATTCCCTGATTCCCTCCTTTCTGTAAAATTTTGTGTAAGATTGGTATTATGCATTCCATAAATGTTTAACAGAATTCAGCAGTGAAACCATCTGGACCCCAGACATTTGTTTTCTTTCAGTTTTTGTGAGCACCGTTTTTTTTTAAATAAAAAATCAATTTCTTTAATGGTCATATATAAAAGTATACCTAACATTTTCTACTTCATTTGTGATCATTTGGGTAAATGGTATATCCTACCTACATTTTGAAATTTATTAGCATAAAATGGCATGTATTGCCTTTTTCTCTTTTAATGTCTAATTTCTGTGGTGATATTCTGTCTTTTATTCCCAAGACTGGAGATTTGTGTTTTCTCTGTTATTTGACTCATCAGTCTGATAAGAGGTTTATACATTTTTCTAATTTTTTCAATCCACCGGTTTCTGCTTTATTATTTTGGTCTACTGTTTGTTTGTGTTTCAGTCTTGCTCTGTTTTTTTTTTTTTTTTTTTTTCTTTGACTTACTTTCAGGTTGGTCCTGTTTCCTTGCTTCTTAACGTGGAAACAAGATGATTAAGTTGAAAATTTCCTTCTTGAAACATTTAAAGATACAAGTTTTCTTCTACATACCACTTAAGCTGCATTTCATATATTTTGGTATGTTGTATTTTTATTATAATTCAGTTCCAAACATTTTCTAATTTCACTTCTAATTTTTTCCTTGACTTGTGCCTTAAGTAGAAATACTCTATTCACCTTCCAAATATTTGAAGATTTTATAAATATCTCTGATTGCCTTTTTATTAATTCCATTGTAGTCAGATAACATTATCTGTAAGCATTCAGTCTTTGGAAATTTATTGTGACTTGTTTTACAGCCAACCATATGGTCTGAATTCGTGAACATTTCATCGGCATCAGAAAAGAATGTGTATTCTGCAGTTGTTTCGTTTAGTGTCGAATAAATTTCAGTTAGGTCGAGGCGGTTAATAATGTGGCTTAGATATTCTGTATTCTTACTGACTTAATATTTTCATTCTACAAATTATTGAAATAAGGGTGTTAAAATCTTTATTATAAGTTTGGATTTGTCTATCACTCTAATTCTCTCTGTTTTTGCTTTGTGTATTTTGTAGCTTTATTACTAGTTATTTCCATGTTTAAGATAGTTATGCTAACAAGCAATATCTTTCCTTCTTATTAAATGTTCCTTTTTATCTCTCATTTTACTTTTCATCTTAAAGCAACATTTTTTCTGATATTAGTAGAGCCACCTTCATTTTCTTTTGCTTGCTATTTGAAGATTTTTTTCCATTCAATCTGTGACTTATATTAAAAGTGAATTTTTTTTTTTTACAAACATTACAGCAGATTCTTGTTCTTTTTAAAAATCTCACCTAACACCCTAACTTCTAATGGTGATTTTTAGTCCACATATACTTATTAATTATTGGCATATTTGTTCTAAATCTACCAATTTGTTATGTTTTTCTCTTTTTTTTCTTCCTCTATTCCTTTATTCTTACTATCTTCTGGATCAATTTAAGGAAAAATTTCATTTTAAATAATGTATTGGCTTTTAAATCACATGAGTGTGCGCTAATTTTTACAGGTTCATTCCATTATTACCATCCCTGCAATACCACCCCTTAATACCTTTCTACTTAGACATGAAAATATACGGCTTTACCAAAAAAGTAAGTTCCTTACCCCTAAATAGTAACCTTTACTCTCTTCCTTTGGGTGATGGTTATCATATAAGTTATACTTCAGTAAGTGATAAACCTACCATACAGTGCTATGGTTTCTACTTAAACAATCATGTCTTTTAAGAAAATTAAGAGAAGGAAAATATACAGTCTTGGTATTGACCTGTATACTTCCTATTTCTGGTTCTTTTTGTTCCTTTCTATACTTCTGGATTTCCATCTTGTTTAATATCCCTCAGCCTGAGGGATATCAGCATTTCTTATGCTATGGATCTTCTGGCAACATATTATTTCATCTTTTATGCATATCCAGAAATTGTTACTTTGCTTTGATTTTTGTTTTGTAGTTTCACTCAGTGTAAACTTTCTCATTAATGTTTTTTTCTTCCCCACATTTTGAGATATTGATCCAGTGAGTTCTGCCTTGTATTTCCCTGTAAGTAATGTGTTTTCTTTTACTGTGGGCGTTTTTAAGATACTTTCTTAATCTTTGATTTTCAGTATTTCTACTAGAATATGCCTAAGGGTAGTTGTGTTTGTATTGATCTTGTTCTGTTAGCTGTGCTCCTTGGAACTTTATGTTTGAGAGATTTTTGATCATTATTTTGTCAAAAATATCATCTGCCATATTCTATTTCTCCTCTTTCTTTTGGGATTTCAAATATTAGCTATTGTCCAATAGCTAACCGAAACTCTTTTTATATTTTTGAAATCTTTTCTCTCTCTGTTTTTAGAATAGTATGTATTCTGAAAATCCACTGACACACTACATTCTTCTGTTGTCTATTTAATAAATTTCTTATTTCAGATATTATAATTTTCCATTTAGGACTTTCTGATTTTAATAGCTTTGAGCTGTCTGCTGAGATTTCTCACATGTTCCATCATTATGATGGTATGTTTTAGCTGGGTGCAGTGGCTCATGCTGTAATCCCAGCACTTTGAGAGGCTGAATGGGGAGGATTGCTTGGGAATTTGAGATCAGCCTGGGCAACATAGCAAGATTCTGTCTCTATGTAAATAAACTATTTTTGTTTGCTACAATTAACTTTTCTGCTAATTACGAGATTTGTCTCATCTTGGGGTCTATTTTTATTGACTAGATTTTCTTCCCTGGCTGATGTCACATTTGCATACCTCGAAAATTGTATCATATGAAAGATTTTAGCTAATATGTTATAGAGACTCCTCCGAATTCTGTTTTCTTCCTTTTAAGAATGATGACTTTTTTTTTTCTTCCAACAACCTGTTAACATATTTGTAGTCAAACTCCAAATCTATTTCCTGTTTTGGGCAGTAGATAAAAGCTCTGCTCAGTTCTGTTAAACCTCCAGCTTTGGGTGTCTGCCAGGCCTTGGGCTCCCCTTGATGTGTGCACAATTCAGTTTCTAGTTTATTTGAAGATACGGGGTTGCTCTTTCTGTGTCTCCCTCTTTTCCATTGTCTTAGTCCATTTGTGTTGCTCTAAAGGAATACCTGAGGCTGGACAATTTATGAATAAAAGAAGGTTAGTTGGGTCTTGGTTCCACAGGCTATACAAGAACCCTGACATCAATACCAATATCACCTTGGTGAGGGCTTCAGGCTGCTTCCACTCTAGGTGGAAGGAAAATGGGGTTGGAGGGAGCAGGGGTCAGTGTGTACAGAGATCCCATGACTAGAGAGGAAGGAAGGGGGAGGTGCCAGGCTCTTTTTAACCAGCAGTTCTTGTGGGAACTAATACAGTGAGAACAGCACAAAGCCATTCCTGAGGGATCTTCTCCCAGGATCCAAATACTTCCCACCAGGCTACACCTCCAACAACATTAAGATCAAATTTCAACATGAGATTTGAAGAGTCAAATGTCCAAACTACAGCATCCATGTATCACCCATTCCTCAACAACCCCCACCACCACACCAACTTCCAAGCACTTTTCGGCTCTGAATTCTGTTCTGTGATTCCATAAACCCTTAAGAATGCCAGTTTCTGATTTAGCTCTAGTCATCAAGTTATGATCTGGCACTACCCTAAGATAGAAAGCAGTATAAACCAATATCTCCTACAATACATTCTCTTTCCTCTAAGGGTCAACCATTTCTTCTCTCTTTGGTCACTCTCTAGTTCTTCAACACTGACTTTTATACTCTGTGTAGAGTTTATAATTGTCGCCTGTGGGGTAGTCCTAAAAGTTTTAGCGGATGCAAGTTACTCTGCCCTGACAAGAAGTGACTCTTCCTTGTCTGTAATAGTTTAAACAACTGTGGGGTCCCCACTCAGAGTAGTCACAAGCCCAGCTCACAAAGACCCATCTTTGTTTGTTCTTGGTGAGCTATACAAAGGAAAGGGCCAATGTCTCACTGAAAAACTACTTATATATCTATTAAAATAGCAAGGATAGAGCCTATCTAAGGATCTGCTTTGTGGGTGGAATTTAAACTTACATCTCAGTAGAACTGGCAAACACAGGGTATCCAGGGCAAAGTAGCCTGAGGGTTGCTCTTTTATACTAAAGTATTTGTTGATTCAGTCAGTGACCTAAAGCCGGGACTAATTTTCTTACATCATAAAATGAGAGACGTTAATACACACTTTCACCCAAAAGGATACTATGTATAGATTTATGTTAGGTCAAAAATATTTGAATTTCTCAAAGAAAAATGCTATGTAAACAGAGGGTATATCTTATAAAAGAAATCACTTTTTCCATCTTCCAAACAACTCCCACAATGTCCTTCCTACTGATGCATAACTGGTATTTAATAACAAACTATTTGCATTTTAAATTACTTTGTGTGCACTGGATGTTTACTCTGATCATAAGAAGTACTTTGCCTTGAGGAGGAGTTACGCTGTAGTCAAAATTAACTCTCGATTAAAAATTCTACATGATCTTTAAAAAAAATCAAGAAACTTTGTTAACAATATTGTATTTATTTTTCGTCGTACAGCAGAAAATTAATACATAATTTTAGTTTTTAAAATATATTCTACCACTGGCTTAAACCAAAGATTCCATTTTATTTTTATAGGTTATTAATTATTACATTGAAATCAGAGTATTTCTATGACCATAAACATAGAGGATTTGATAGGTCGATTGGAATTAATCTACTCTTATCATGCTGTCACAACACCACAATAATTAGAGTTTATAATTAGTGTTCGGTCCCAGTCTACCCTGCTTCTGCTTCTTCCCAAATAGTTATTAATAGTGCCCCATTTCATTACCCAAATTTTCTCTGTGTGAACACTACAATTTTTAGGTATAAGTTATAACCAAAGGTTTCCCCACTTACAATATCTTGCTTATCCATTTATGATACCAGTGTATGTAAAGTCAAACTATCAATATTCTTGTATATGTTTTATTAGATTCTGGAAACAGGTACTATTATTTTTGCCTTATGAAAATTGTTACTTATTGTAGATGCAATAACATAATGCAAAATAAGTTAGAATTACAAAATGGATATATTTAAATAAGTATACAGAAATTTTATAAATATTATAAAATAAAGCATTTTTACAATGACAGAAATAAACATGTTAATATTTGAGTAAATGTTGAAGAGTCAATAATTCAAAAATAATGAAGAAATGGCATATACCTGGCATATTCTTCAGAATATCAAGATTGAGTAAACTAGGGTGGTTCAACCTCTTAACTTATTTATTCATTTACACAGTTGACATGCAAACTAATATAAATTCAAGTCATAACCTGGAGCAGAACAGTATCATATTCAATATTACCCACATTTTTAATTAATTTTGATATGCTTCATATTGACTTTGAAAAGAAATATAGTAATGTCACTACAGCGTTACTGTTTAATAAGTGATCAGATGTCTTTTAAGATAAACATTTTAAACCAGTTCTGCTGTGTGGCATGCCACACAGCGCTGTCTCTTCCTTTAGACAATGAAACACAGTATCTGTTTTTGTATGTTTAACATTTTGCTAAAAGAAAAAAAAATTAGACACGTACAATCTTTAAAAATGTATTCTGTCTTTTGATGAAAACTTAACAGTATTTGGGATAAGGCCATGATCTGCATTCCTTGTGTAATCTCAGGTGAAGGCATGTCCTTCTCAGGCAGGTGCAACTATATCCAAGCTGATGACCATATTTTAGGGACAGATAAAATTACAAGTCAAAACAGAAATACAGGGTTTTTGGTGATACACTCATTATCCACAGTTAGAGAAAATGTCTACATACTTGGGTTGCAATGCGTTCATTTCAATTAATTTTTTTTTTTTTTTTTTTTAGACGGAGTCTCGCTCTGTCGCCCAGGCTGGAGTACAGTGGCCGGATCTCAGCTCACTGCAAGCTCCGCCTCCCGGGTTCCCGCCATTCTCCTGCCTCAGCCTCCCGAGTAGCTGGGACTACAGGCGCCGCCACCTCGCCCAGCTAGTTTTTTGTATTTTTTAGTAGAGACGGGGTTTCACCGTGTTAGCCAGGATGGTCTCGATCTCCTGACCTCG
Source organism: Theropithecus gelada (assembly GCF_003255815.1). Lineage (NCBI taxonomy): Eukaryota > Metazoa > Chordata > Mammalia > Primates > Cercopithecidae > Theropithecus > Theropithecus gelada. The sequence goes on along the minus strand of NC_037677.1, from coordinate 9,060,158 downwards.
TGATCCGCCCGTCTCGGCCTCCCAAAGTGCTGGGATTACAGGCTTGAGCCACCGCGCCCTGCCCATTTCAATTAATTTTTTAAAAATATACTGAGCACAATTGTTTTGAAAGTCCATGTGCTGGACACAGTAGAGAATCGAAAGTTAGAGCCTGTCCTCAAGGAGTTTTGTTTTATTTTCTAATAGTTACAGAATAAGCCAGAAGTTAATAAGAGCCAGGGAAAAGGTCCAAAGTGTTTTCAGAGGTACAAAGTGAGCTTTCTGAGAAGGAAGCGAGTATGTCTCAAATGACACCAGAAAAGTAATTTAGAACTGTATTTAGGAAGAACTTGCTAAAACTTGGAAGGGATGTATGAATGAATTCAATAGTTCTGGGGATTTATTAAACAAAATTCGAGCTGAGAATTGGTATCACATGTCCCTGATTGAATTTCAATATTCAATCTCAGTGGTTCTAACGTTACTAATTTCTTTAACTGAAGGTTTTCAGCAGTATGCTATTCAGTTCTTTTGATTCTAGACCTATTAAAACTCAAAGCAAAAGTATGCTGTATTATGAACTCAAATGTTAGTAACAGAAAGCATTCATTTTAGCTGAATGGAGAAATATTTTAAATACATTTTTTGGTCCAGTGGCTACACTAATAATAACAGATAATCAGTGAGTACAACAGCAAGGGTCTTAAAAAAAAAAAAAAAACTGCACAAGTCTATAATCTTTTATCTGAGACAGAAACCCAGCTTTTCAGTCTCATAACAAAAGACAATTCCACTGAATTTACTAGTTGACTGTCATTCCTACTGCTATTACTGATTTTCATAGTATACCAAAATAAGTCCTGTAAGTATCTGTAATTTATTTCCTGATTCCAGAAGTAGTTATTATTAGGTAGTTTCTCACTTAAAAGTTTAAAGTGAAATGCAACATTGTTATTATTAATTACAGTGTTTGTACCTGAATGTTTTTTCTGCATGATTTATGTGTTTAGAATAATCTTTCCTGTAGCATATTGATTCATCAGAATGTAAGTGAACTCTCCTGTGAAAAAAGTTTCATTGTCAAATTACTTTGGGGAATTTAACACCAAATACTCTCTTTTAACTTCAGTTAATTAAAATTTGAGTTATTGCTCATTGTAAATTTCCAATAAGGGATAATATATATGTGTATATATCATTTTATTAACCTACTTAATCAGACATTTTGCTTATGTAAAAGCACATACATATATGCATATTTAAAAATATTCACCAGAAATATTTTAGCATGGTGTGACATATAGATAGGGAGGAATCTTGCATGAATTTCTAATTATTCTCTGATATCGAATTTCGATTTTTGCCAAATGATCTTTGTCCTGCCCTAAACTAAGCCTGTTGTTGTTCTGTCTAAGCTACAGTGGTCTTAGGAGAAAGTATTTGGGTACAATTTATACAGATACAGGGCTTGGGAAGAAACTAAAGGTCAGGAAAAAGAAATAATCTGACTTCTTCCTCATTTCCCATCTCTCCTCCTCCTTAGAAAATTCAGTACAGCAAAAACATTGCCTTCCCTTTATGCTAATCGGTAAAAATATGTATCATTGGTTTCCAATACTGACTGCCCATTTGTGTCTCTTGGAGAGGTTAAAAAACACGAATAGCCAGACCACACCCCATGCCAAAAAAAAAAATCAGTGCCTCTGGGTATGGGGCTCTGGCATTGTTTTTCTTTGTTGGTTTGTTTATTTGGAGCAGTCTGTTGCCCAGACTGGAGTGCAGTGACACAATCTCAGCTCACTGCAACTTCCGCCTCCTGGGTTCATGCGATTCTCCTGCCTCAGCCTCCTGAGTAGCTGGGATTACAGGCGCGTGCCACCATGCCCAGCTACTTTTTTGTGTTTTTAGTAGAGACGAGGTTTCATCATGTTGGCCAGGCTGGTCTCAAACTCCTGACCTCAGGTGATCCGCCTGCCTCAGCCTCCCAAAGTGCTGGGATTACAGGGGTGAGCTGCCACACCCTGTCTGGTATTGTTTTATTGTGTGTCTTTCCTCTTTAGGAGGAGAGGTGATAAAAATGTCTACACACAAATGGCAAACACTGGTGTAAACATACACGGAGACTGAGTGAAAAAGTCACTATTCTGGACTCGTGATTGCTGTTACTTGAATCAGCAATTTTCCAATGAGACACACTTGTGAAGAAATCATCTTCCACTGCTCTTTGCCTTCATTCATTGCTTTTCCTACCAGACTTCTATTGCAATCACATATTTTTGACATCCTTGGACTATATGATCTAAGGTATAACGTAAGTTAATGGGAAATTTGATTCAGTGCACAGAATTTTGTCCTACAAAATTGTCATCTTTCACATTTGAGGTAGAATGTTTAATAGTTAGGAGAGATGGTCTTTGCATCAGGCCTGATACTTGGCATTGTGTTGCATGAAAAAATTACTACTCCCTTTTTTTGCTTTGCTTGTTTTTTTACTCATCCTTAAATGAAGTTTAAAACAGTACTTACTCCAGATGTTAGCGGTAAAGATTCATATAAAGCATTTAGTAAATAATGCATTTTAGTTATTTCGTTATCATCACATTGCAAAATAATCATATACACATTCAAAGGTTCAAGCCTCTTTTTCCTAATAAAGTAGAAAATCATCAGGATGTTGCATGGAGATGATTCTTCTCTCTTTCACAGTGGTTACTGTCCTCAGCAGACCAGGAGAGAATTCTAAGATCTAGCCTCTTGGAAACTTTTTGACTTTCCATTACAGTACAAAAGAAAATAATGTCAACTATTATTGAACTATAATCATGCCCAGAAAAGAACATGCTCATCCCCATCTCTAAGGTCACATTGTTTTCTCTATCCATCCACATCTCTACCTATCTAGATCCTAATGATCATTCAACATCCAAATGTACTGCTTGCTTTTCCATGATACGGTTTGACTCTGTGTCCCCACTCAAATCTCAGCTTGAATTGTAATCCCCATGTGTCAAGGGAGGGAAGTGATTGGATCATGGGGGCGGTTTCCCCCATGCTGTTCTGGTGATAGTGAATGAATTTTCATGAAATCTGATGGTTTTATAAGTCAGTTTTCCCCGCTCTTGCTCACTGTCTCACACCTGCCACCATGTAAGATGTGCCTGCTTCCCCTTCCACCATGATCATAAATTCACTGAGGTCTCCCCAGCCATGTGGATCTGTGGGTCAATTAAACCTCTTCATGAGTTACCCAGTCTTGGTTATGTCTTTTCAGAAGCATGAGAACGAACTAATACACTCCACGATGACTTGCCGCTGCCTGTACTACCCTGTTCACACTCTGGGTACTGTAACACTTGGATTGCATTTATAATCATCCTCAAATAGTTAGTTCATAGTATAAAATTTAGTCAACATACAAGAGACTAGACAAGACTATATTCCATTCCCACTGAAAGAGAAAGGTTACGCACTTCTTGAATCTATATCTATTTTAAAAATATTCTGGCTGGGTGCAGTGGCTTAGGCCTGTTATCCCAGCACTTTGGGAGGCCGAGGCGGGTGGATTGCTTGAGGTCAGGAGTTTGAGACCAGCCTGGGCATCATGGCGAAACCCCATCTCTACTAAAAATACACAAATTAGCCAGGTGTGGTGGCATGTGCCTGTAATCCCAGCTACTCGGGAGGCTGAGGCACAAAAATCACTTGAACCTGGAAGGCAAAGGTTGCAGTGAGCTGAGATCACATCACGCACTCTAGCCTGGGCAATAGATAGAGACTCTGTTGCAACAACAACAACAGAAACAACAACAACAAACTCAACCCTCCTTTCAATCAAAACCCATAACAATATTCTAAGCCAGAGTTGTGTAAACTACTGGAATGTAGCTCTTTCCTTTCAAGGAGAAAAAGATAACATCCTTGCTACTGCTCAGCTATCAAGTGATGGCAAAAGTAGGTCAAGAAGAATGTAAATAAATTATTCAAAATTGAATATGAAATAGGTTGGAGACTCCATTATGGTTGCCAACAAGTCATTAACAGGTAGGATGCAAAAAAATAAGTTTAGAAAATTGAAAAACTGTGAGGACATTGCCTTGTGGTATATCCTAAATAACAGCATTGGGAGTGTTTGCGGAGTTCTTATGCGATCACCGAAGTCCTGCCCTAGCCGACACTAACGCTGCTGCCTCCAGAGTAGCAATAATGGGCGTGATATCTTTGACTGCATTTTTTTGTTATTGTGATCCATTCAAATTTCTACTCTCCCCATAAGACTTTGTAATCCATTATTCATCATAAGAACCTGGCAGACGATGACTGTATGAACTCTAGAAGCTACACTTAATTATGTTCTACTAGAAAGCTGGGATATTTCATATTGTCATAACAATAACTCAATTCATATGTGTTCTTTTGGGAGGCCAACCCTAAACAAAAGTACCATGTTAGCTTTCTTACCATAATGCCATGATACCACCTTTAACTGAAATTCTCATTATTCAGGTCGCAAAAGCATTAGGCTGCAAAGCTGGGTCATTGTCTTCTGAAGCTGCCATTGTAATACCTGCACAAGGGAAATATACGGGGATGATAGGATTCTTGGGAAAACTGCCAGGAAGGAACATGTCCCTGGATAAGAAGCATCAGAAAAAGGGCAGGGAAGAAGTATGATCATTAGGCTGGCCACTTACCAGATAAGGACGAGATGTTCAATTGATTCTATAGATCAACATAAATCTTGGTTATCATTTTTCTCCATTTAGCATTTAAATTCATTACAACTATTTTTACTTGAAAGGATGACCCAAGTGGCTTTGGTTCTTTGAATTTTGAGGTGTGTGAAATTTAGCATGTCTTTGAAACCTAGACACTTTCATTTATTTTCGGCCAATAATCATTATAATACAAAGAGATATATTGAATTTACCCATCAGAAAGAATATGTGGTAATGCATAATACAATGGTGAATATTTTACTTCTCCTTTCTTGCTTTGCTCGGGGGGGGCAGACATTAGACATGATGTTAGGATCATGGACTAATCCAAATTGAAGGCAAATGTGGAATCTCTTTAAAGAGGTAGCATTAGGAAACATAATTCTATTTACTCCCTTCCCCAAGTTCATTCAGTTTTGTTAGATTCTTTAGAGGGATAAGCAGATATAAAAATATAACTCAATTGCCTAATCTATCATATGTGATTCATAAACACCACTTCAATTTCACCCAAATACTGCTTTCTTTTCTGAACTAAATGGTAATAACAATTCGGTAATCAAAACTATTTTTTTTTTTAAATAAGAGTGCCAAAACCATCAGGTAAAGCTTGAAACCTGCAAGAACTTTGAACTGTTTACTAATAAATCTGTTTAGCATGAGCCATTTTTAATCTTTTGGCAATTTGGTTAGGCAAAGGCAATAAGAGCGAACACTTCTTATATTCATATATTTTTACCTTTAATTTACATATGTTTCTTTGTCTATATAGGATCTATATAGGGGGAAAAATTGAAGGCATGATTTTTGTTTATATATCATTGAAAGATGCCAAGCCTCCTTTTCCCGTAATGAAATGGTGTATTTAGTCACGTACATGCATGCAAACCTTGTCTCCCCTTCACAGTGGGATTCTCTGTCTTCCTGTTATTTCTAACTATTGCTGTTTATATGCCATATTACATTCTCTAATTTCCTTTTATCTTTTCTTTATTTTGCAATGTCTCAGCACGTGTCTTTTTAAGACAAGTTAATTTAGGCAATTACTCCAGTTTGGTTGAAGATAAAATCTTTAATTTATCCAGCCCTCCTTTTATTCTTTCTAGGATACTCCTTCCATTAATTTCATGAAACATTCTAATTTTGTAGTTTAGAGAAAAGCTAATATCATCGATATACACACGCATGCGCATGCATGCACACACACACACACACACACACACACACCACACATATCTATACTTTCAAAACTAATGTTTCTTTTCTTTTTTATAGTAAATAATTATTTGCATTTTTCAAAGTATCTGATATGGTAAGAGATTTCAATTTGAGAAATCCACATTTCTTATGTATGTGTTATTTTTAAACTGTTTTAACTCATTTACATTTTAGTAAACTAAGTTTCAGCTCTTTTCTCAAGGGGACATTTTGACAGAATACAGAATAAGGACCCAGAATGTCTGCAGGAATAGCTGAGGGCATTATTATTGAAAAAGGCATAAAGAGAAGTACTGAAAAGCTTGAAGCACTTGAAAATAGAAATGCCATTTTTTCATTCATCAGCTTATCAAAACATTGCATGTACAAGTTACTCTTTTAGGCGGAAGAGCAGGTGAAAAATGCCATCCCCGATCGTCAGGTTAGAAAGGGATACATGAGATATTGAAAATGATGTGGAAGGCAGTAAATGAATATAGATGGAAGTGACCAGCTCTACCCGGGGCAAGTTTCAAAAGAAAGGACATTTGAGATAAGTATTTAAGATGACAAGAGCAGCTAAAAATTACCTGTCTTATTGATTTCATAATTTAGATGTATCATGTGAGTTAATTATTAACATAGATGTATCCTGCTGTACCATTTGACGTGTTTAAATGCCTTTATTCTGGTACTTATATAAACTACTGCTGCTGCTAATTTGGATGACCTGGAAGAGATAATTGTTTCACATACTAGATATTTTATTCCTAAATATGTGCTATCTACTGCTGTCATGTGTAAATAGGTACTTTGTTCATACTGTATAAATAGTGCAATGAAAATGATACACCCAAAATAAAACTACATTGGTTCAGATTATGAGACGATAACCACAGAAACTGTATTACAAGTGACAAACTATTTCAGTATTTCATCATTCACTTTGAAAAGCATTGGCATTACAGTATTTGTGCACCTTCTCCAATTCCCTTGCCTGCCTCTTTCCTGACTCCCTTACATTTTGTTCCTCCTCATTCCCAGAGCCTGGTGCTTGAACTTTGCAGTAAATTTAATCTTTGTCTCAAGTTCGATTTTCTAGAGGGCCCGGGTCAACACAATTTCTGCCTCAGGATGGGGCTTTGGAGTTGGATTAACTAGCTCTTGGGAAACAACAACAATGAAAAACTGCATTAAGTGACATCATAATAATTATTTAAATGGATTGTGATGGTGGGGAATTATCTGTGACAAGAGTAGAGTCCTTGTAAATATGAGAGTAAAAGAGCCAGACAAGTTGCTATCCAAATGATTACCTGACCAGAAAGCTAGAGGACAGTAGATTAGCAGCCTTGGAAGTTTTTCGACGACAAAGTTAGGCCTTTCAGGGTCAAAGACTGGGACACTGAGATCTGGGATAGGGGCAATGGGTGGATAAACTGGACAATAGAAATTTTTCAAATTTTAGCCCCTGGCTGTTGTCACAGGACATAATTCAGCACCTTCTTCCCCACTCCTGGAGGGGAAGGAATGGGACCTTAAGGAGGTAGAGGTCTTACAATAAGACATTTAATCCCTTAGGATATGCTCCTGTCTCCCCATGTTGTCCAAAGGGCATAACCAAAGTCATATCTCAGCTTAGCCTTGGAAGGGAAGTCAAGGCTCCATGAAGAAATAGCCTATACCTGAAAGGTAATGGCATCAGCTGACAAAGAGTGATGAGACAGTGGAAAGGAGATGTAAGTCTGAATCTTGACTGTGAGATTGGAAAGGGAGATGGAATATATCCAGAATCTCATGAGTCAGAATTTAATATTTTGGAAATGATGACAGGAATTGGTCCTCTTAATCTGCTGAGTTTGCTCCTAGGAACCTAGACTCTGTGATGGCCAAAACCTCCCAAAGTGGAAATGCAAAAAAAAAAAAAAAAAATTCCTTGGCAAAATGTTAAATAGACAGTCAGAAAGCTCTGGCAGAGGAGACTGGTATCATGGCTTTTTGTGTATAGTTCAAGAATCCACAAATGTCCAACTTCCCCAGGAGTGGATGAAGAATCTTCTCTTCACTTAGAGAATAAGTAATGTACTAGTGGAGCGGGGGTGGGGACAAGAGTGTTTACTAGCATGGTAGTGACCATCCTCTCTAGGGTGAGGTCTTTACCATCGAATGCCTCCTTTGACCAGGCTTCCCTATTATTTCTAGGGAAGGTGAGATTCCTGAATAGCTGCAAGTGTGAGCATTTAATCATCAGCACCAAGACAGATATACTCATCACAATGGATGGTAGAACCAGAGTGCCAAACAAGGTTTTAACCCACAACAAAATATGGTCACAGTTAACTGATTGTGGTATTCCCATGGTGGTGAGATAGATGGACAACTGACTAGGGTGCATGACTTATTTAATAAAAAAAGAATCAACAGCAGTTTAGCAGAGGACTAATGGCAGCTATTGGAACGGACGTCTTCATGACTGCTTGCCCAGTTTCCATAGATAAGCTGTGCCGGATACCCACGACACATTGATGGACAGGGAAGCTGGGCTACCTAGAGCAGTGGTCCTGCAATTTCCTAGCAAATATATGCAATAAATATCCCAATTGTTCCTCTAAAGAATCATGGAGCTCTTTGCCAAGGCAACTGTTTACTGGAGAATAAAAAAAATATGCAGATTTTCAAAAGGATGTTAGGTATGGGATTCTAGATGACTTGATACTTGGAGATTTGAAAGGCTACTATGGTTTACCAGTTAGAATGGGGGTGAAGATCAAGTGATAAATGCAATTCTGGTTTGAGGTCATGATACGGGTCTGTGGGCCCACCTCGTGCTACTTCCCCAGTGACCTGACACAGTGGGAGGCCGTAAGTGGACATGAGTAGCATGCATGGACATTGAGTGAGGTACAAACATTGTGGACCTTGTCATTTTCCCTGGACTGCCTCTTCTCTTTTGTGGTCAACAGTGTTTCCATGTTGATTTTTCTTTTGCATTTCCAGACTTGGGTGAAATGTCCCACCAGACGGTGTGATATTTAGTAGCCCGGGAAGCTGCCAAGGGGCTGAAAGACACTATCTGAAGGTACGAACCAGTTTGCTCTCCATAGAGGGGATTTCACCAATGGGAAACAGATGCCTAGAAGACATTGGGTCAGTAAATTTTCCCCCTGTACCCTTTCATGAGATGCTCTATGGTGTGGTTCCTCCTTGTAAACCTTCCAGAAAAGCCCGGCTTGACGAGTCAACTTGCTTCTGAGTGACTGCTTGGGTCTCTTTAAGGCTTATGGGAAAGAAGCTGCCATCACAGTAGTGAATTGCAAAACAATGCCCCTGATCTTTAATTCCTTCACTTCTCCTTTTCTCCTTACCTTTACCAACCGGGGCGTGGACTTTCCAAACAGCATCAACACTTTGATCTTTGCCTTAGGTTCTAATATAGGAGCCAGAATAAAGACACTGGATGCATATTTAAAGACAATTAACCGCTTTTCAGCCAAAATATTTTTGCCGATGCGGGGGGATGTTATTTCACATGTTCTGTTGGGGCAAAGTTCTTGAGTATTGAAAATACACATTCAGCATTCTTTTATTTTAGTTTAACAAAGATTATATTATAATTAGTCAATGTGGACAAGACATCCTAATGAGCCACATTTGGTTTGTTTCATATCATTTGGTCTGCCATTCATTTCTTTTGGAGACTTTCAGATTGGCAAGTTGAATGAGAATGTATGCACCCCCCTCCTCTTACCAGCTACCACTCTCTTACTTTCTCTTTTGAATTTCAGTCAGTTCTGACTAAGCACTGTATCAATTTCCTCCTCTTCCAGCAATGCCATTTCCTCTCCTTCTGTCTCAGTTACTGTCTGTGTTATCAGGTAACCTAAGATAAAAAGTTTAGCTCGTGCATCCTCCATACACAAAGTGATTTGTATGCTAGTTTTAAAAAGAGCAGGTGCACTGCCAGAGAAGCAGGGTGGTGCTCACAGGAGGTCTGATCAACGGAGGCTGATGAGTGAAGGGAAAACAGAGTTCTCTCATGAGGGCAATGGACCGGAAATAAATCTAGAAAGATTCATGAAAAATGCCGGAGGATGGTAAATAATTTTATCCACAAGGCCACCGAGGCTGATGATGAGATATAAGACCCAAAGGGAAATACTAAAAAGTGTGTTTTTACTATGAAACAGAAGACATCTCTCAAACGAAAATGTCCCCTCATTCACTTTTTTTTTTTTTTTTTTGAGATAGAGTCTCGCTCTGTCACCCAGGCTGGAGTGCAATGGCGCCGTCTCGGTTCACTGCAACCTCCACTTCCTGGATTCAAGAGATTCTCCTGACTCAGCCTCCTCAGTAGCTGGGACTACAGGCACGTGCCATCATGCCCAGCTATTTTTGTATTTTTAGTAGAGATGGGGTTACACCATATTGGCGAGGCTGATCTCAAACTCCTGACCTCAAGTGATCAGGCCCTGGCCTCCCAAAGTGCTGGGATTACAGGTGTGAGTCACCGTGCCCGGCCCACTCATGATCTTAAGACCCCCTCATTCATGATGATCTGTCATCCTATGGGTTTTAAAGGGCAAAATGAGTCCATAAAACAAGCTCTAAAGTAGCATCAGTAATAATAGCTCAACAGAACTCAGTATATGATGAGATGTACCACACAGCCAATGAAATGCAGAGACGGGTGGTTTGGAAACTGAAGAGTATTGTCCTTGACTGCAGCCTTGAAAGGTTGCCAATTTCAGCATGGATAATGTCTTTGAAAGCAAATAAACAGCAGCATTGGCCACATGAGCCTTTATACTGATGATCTGAAATTCACTACCAATTCAGAATGTATGGAAAGGAATTGCAGCAGCAACAAACTATAGTGGGTAAGCTCACACTAAAGTCAACACAAAGGATAGAGGCACACCTCACTCTGACAGATGAATTCCCTGCCATTAAAGATCACATTGTTGAAGTTACAAGCAAGCATATAGATATCTGGATTCATATCATTCAATGGGCTTGGCCTTACCATGATTAAAGAAAAATTGAAGGAAGCATTTATTTCATTTTTAAAGGAAATATGAAAAATCAAATTCTATACCGACAAAAATATTGAATCAAGGAATTTCTTTTAATTTCCAGAACTAATAAAATTTAGTATTGTAAAACTGACAGAGGAAAACTACAATTTGTGATATTTAGGAGTTAATTACATATTATATACCACCCAAAAGCTACAGTCGTGAGGATCTCTCAATCACATGAAGAAAGTGAAAGTAAAGTAACTTTGTAATTATTTTAAGATTGCACAATGAAGGAAAACTTCTCCAATCTTTAACTTGGTAATTAATATTATTACAGTTTAACATTCCTGAATTTTGGAAACATGACAAGTACATTTTCATATATAAATAAAAAAGATGATAATAATTCAATAGCATGTTCGGTCAAGAAAACTTTAATATTGTCAATCATATAGAATAATATTAAGTGTAAAGTTCAACTGATGCCTAATTTGTGTTGTAGCATATAAAGCTTGTTAAATTTGTTTAGGATAAGCTGTGTGCTGTTATAAATGACAATATTTTATAATGGTAAAAAGTTATCTTCATATTACATAAAATTTAAGAAGATGGTAGGCCTTCATCTTCCATACATTTAGAGATTATTAAGGTTAATGCTAAAATTAAACACTGACTTACATAGTGACTATGAATTAGTTATTGATTAGAATATTTTGCAAGTATAAACTTAAGGCTCTCCTAGAAAATGAATATTCAAAGATTGCTGGGTTTAGTTCAGAAATAAAAGAGCAACATATTCTTATGAAAAGTTACACATTTTTTCTATTTCATAAACTTAGAAAGTTGCTTAAAAACATGAGAAATACCGTTCCATTTAGATTGGTGCAAAAGTAACCACAGTTTTGCCATTATTGTCAATGGCAAAAGCCCCAATTACTTTTGCACCAATCTAATAGCTAAACTGTCCTAAGACTTGTTTTCTAATTAATATACATTTGCTGCTCCTTTGGCATTGAATGTACAATAATTAGTTCTTACTTGGCAAAATCCTACCTATCTTTCTAAAACCAATCTTGATGCCTTTTCATTATTTTTGTATTCATCTACTCATTTATTCAAAACATACTTATTGAGTGACTATTAGATGTCAGGCACTATTTTGGGTTCCATAAATGGGAAGAAAAAGTAAGCCTGTTGCACTTATGGGAATAACATGCGAGTGGGGAGTAGGGGGATGCAGGATATTAATAAGCAAACACGGGAATCTATTCTGCAATCCAGGTAATCATAAGTTCTGTGGTGAAAACTCACGAGGAAAAGGTGACAGAGACGGGATCTAACCATGGGGACTGTTTTAAATAGGATGGTCCTTGGTGGCCTTTCTGAAAACTAAAACCAACTAAGGTCTGAGTGCAGATGCAAGACCCTCAGGTAAGAATAAATTTTATTTGCTCAAAGAACAGAAAAGACTTTGTAGACAGAGCAGGGTAATCCAGTGGGAGAGTGTTGGAGATAAACTTGGATAGGTATGCAAGTTCAGAGGACAGAGGGCCTTGCAGTCAATGATAAAGCTAATGAGCCCTATCCTAAAAGTATTGGGAAAAATCCTAAGAATTTTGAACAAAATAGTGATGAAGTCTTATGTATAATTTCAAACGATTACTCTTGCTGTTGTAGGAAGAATAGATTGTAGGAGTCAAGAAAATGTAGTACATATACACCATGGAATACTACGCAATCATAAAAAAGAACAAGATCACATCTTTCCAGGGACATGGATGGAGCTGGAGGCCGTTATCCTTAATAAACTCACACAGGAACAAAAAAGCAAATACTGCATGTACTCACTCATAAGTGGGAGCTAAATGATGAGAACACAAGGAAACATGGAAGGGAACAGCACACATTGGGGCCTTTCAGAGGGTGGAGGGTGGGAGGAGGGAGAGATTCAGGAAAAATAACGAATGGGTACTAGGTTTATTACCCGGATGATGAAATAATCTCTACAAGAAACCCACATGACACACATTGACCTGTGTAACAAACCTGCTCTTGTATTCCTGAACTTAAAAACAAAACGTAAAGAGGAAAAGTAGTAGCCGGAGTGAAAGATATCGGTGGGAAGAGGTTGAAGAGTGAGATGATGTGAAGGGGTGAGACAGAATTCTCCTCCCAGAGTGCTTTCTCTCCAGCATTGGGCGAGGGTTGTATGTGGGTATGTGGGCTTGCGCGGTGGTGGTGAATGTGCTTCCAGCAGTCATGTGAGTGAGCAGCAGGAGAGAGATGTCGAGGGAGAAGGGTATTTTCCTGAAGACCCTCAGGCCACGCTGATGCTTCGAGGTGGCCCCACATCATCCTGAATGGTCCTCTTTGTTCCCTGTTCTCCTTGTAAACTGAATGGGTGTTAGGACATCAGGAGAAGCCATGGTGGTAATAAAGTTCATTGCCAGAGATACTGTGTGGAATAGAGAGTTAGATCATAAAATTATAGCAAAAAAGAAGTAAGGGAAGTAATTATCCCAAATCAGTCTGTGGCAGAGAACAAAGTTGGTCACCAAATCTCGTTTTCTTTTCTTCTTGAGAGTGTGGCGAGCCATTTTGGTGCTTTCCTAGGTTAAGTGACTGAGCTCTGTTCAGTGGAATGCGGGAGAAAGATGTGCATGCTATTTCCTGTCCTAACCTCCAAAATTGGCTGTGTGGTCATCCACACGGCATAAAATCAAATACTTCAAAGCCAGAGGAGATGGCTTCCCTCTCTACAGCAAACCTGCATTACACTGTCTCTTTAGTCAGAACTAGAACCCTATTATATGAATCCGCCAAGGTTTGGGGGTTGTCGTTAGTGACAGCTGGCCTATCCTGTGTCATAAAACTTCCTATGTCTATTCTTTTAAATATTTGCATTGCAAATGAACATTAGTTTTATTTTCTGCAAGTAAGAATTATAGCAAATCAGATACCAAATTAATAAAACCTAGAGAGTGGTAGCAGAAAGGATTTCTCTCTTTAAACCCATGATGCATTATTGTTAGTACTCTCCTAAACACAAAGAGGAGAAATGTGTTTATTTCTTTTAATAGAAAATTAGAGTCCTGAATCTATGCCATAAAGTTAATTCTGGTGTCTGAAATGGATATACTAAACTTGGCCTCTTAAAAATTTGACATATAAGAATGATTTTTCCAAAGAAAAATATCATCATTGGGGCTTACATATGGAGAACTATTTACATACTCCATTTTCTTATCACCAACTATTTTATTAATTATTCTATACTAATAAGCATAAACATAAATGAGTAGGGATTTCAAATGGGCACTCATTAACTTCCTCTAGACTGATTATGCAATGTCATTTTACAATATACATATTACACATGATCAAATGTTTCTTTGTGCAATTTTATGTTAATTATTAAACTTAGAATGAACCATTATGAATAATTATTAACATATCCTATTCATTGCTACTATCATTCATATTTTTATAACAAGGACTACATTCCAGAAAGAAAAACCTCATTATGTTCAAATATCATCTGTGCACTTTGGACTTCAACTATTTAAAATATCAGAGAAATAACTAACATATTCAGGGACAATTTTAAAACTGTCCTAATGAAAATAATGAGAAAAACAAAATTCCCATTATTTTTCTTGACTCTTTATTTGGGGGACATTATTTTCTTGATATAGACACTATACAAATAAATGCAAACAGTAACTATTTTTCCTTAAATGATGTAGAGCATTAATTTATTGTAATATTTATGCAATGAAGAAGTTTCATTGGATTGCCAATTTACAATATTTGTCATCAGAGAAAATACCACTTTAGATTTTTTTTCTTAACAATAAGTCAAAATTGTTTTGTAAAATGAAAGACAAAAAAATATTGAGGAATGCAAATACATGATCTTAGCTTTCATGGTATCCAGGAACTTGAGCAGACTCAAATCCATGCTTTAGGTAGTACACAGGTTGCAGGAAAAAGGATGAATTTCATTTGGAAAATATTTTATTGATAGAGAATAAATAATAGTCTATATGGAAACAAAATAGCTCTGAGCATTATTCAAATAGAAAACAATTGTCCGTAAGACGTAATTATGAGTAGTGGGAAGAAGTTGTAAGAAGGAAGTTTGAAGTTTGAGGCTTCATATAATGGGGAAAAAACAAATATGTGTTAAATTAGAATGAATTCTCACTTGAGACAGCAAGTTGCATTTCACTCAGGTAGTTAAGGATATCATTGGTTGGAGGGATTGTGATACATGGATACGTGTGCAACTGCATGTGAAATTGGACTAGGTGACTGCTGGGGTCCCTTCTATCTCTGACATTCTGTAGCTTTAAATGTCAGGAAAAAATCCTTATTTTGCTTTCAATTGCATAAAGTCAATGTTAAATGTTTTCGTCTGATTTATTATTGAATTGGCCACAGATGGAAATCTTATCAAGTAGTTACATATTTGTTGAGTTATCAAGTTTGAGAATAGTTGGCATAAGAATAAGGCTTAATGGTGTAGATAGAGCATCTCATCTACCATTTATAACTCTATAAATACTAGATCATAGAGTTAGCCATGCTCCTGGGGAAATTGACCACCAGGTATGCATGCATTTTTCTTCATCCTAAGCAACACAGGAAAGTACCGTGAAGTATTTGTCCTCCATACCGCTGCACACAGCTACTACAGAGAAATATAGGGAGATGTGCTGCCTCCTTCCCTCTTCAATGAAGGGGTGATTGTCCCAGGTTTGGGGGTTGCTGCTCTCCTGAGGGTCAAATAAGCCAGAGTTTCTCAAGTTTGGGAAGATTGGTGTTTAGGGCTGGGCAACTCTTTGTTGTAGGTGGCCATCCCATGGGTTATATAGTGTGTTTAGCATAATTCCTGTCTTCTACTCACTAAATGCCAGTAGCAACTCCCCACCCCCATCTCGGTCATGATAATCAAAAATGTCTCCATCCTTATCAAATATCCCCTAGGGTGACAAAATTGCCCCCATATGAGAACCACTGGTCTAAAGTTGTCAGGTCAGCAACTCCTCCCACTTTCCCCTTCCCCATTGGGTTTTGATTCCAATGAAACATCACAGTAAACATTTCAGAGGCCAGGTGCGGTGGCTCACGCCTGTAATCCCAGCACTTTGGGAGGCTAAAGTGGGGGATCACGAGCTCAGGAGTTCGAGACCAGCCTGGACAACATAGTGAAACTTCATCTGTACTAAAAATACAAAGAATTAGCCAGGCATGGTGGCGGGTGCTGTAGTCCCAGCTACTTGGGAGGGTGAGGCAGGAGAATCGCTTGAACCCGGGAGGTGGAGGTTGCAGTGAGCCAAGGTTGTGCCACTGTACTCCAGCCTGAGTGAGAGAGCAATATTCCGTCAAAAAACAAAACAAAACAAAACAAAACAAAAAAAAAACCACTCAAACATAACCCCTGTCTCGGACTCACAGAAAAAAAAAGAAATGCTACTTAACTCCAAAACTGACTAGTTACTAGGTTCTTAGGAAGATGGCTCTAAATCAGCAAATCTATTTCTAACTTCTTGCAGAGGCTGTTTAAAGAAGCAGAGAGATTCAAGACTGAAGTAGGTGGACAGCACTTTAGCAAAGACCCATGTCTGGGTGTGTAAAGATACAGGCAGAGGTGAATTTCGGGGATGAACGGAATTGGTCTGCATGGTTTAAAAAGAGGGATTTTTTTTTTTTTTAATATCAAGGTCACATGGGGCAGCAGTCTAGTCAGTAGAAACATGGAGATGAACAAAACTGACAGAGGCTAGGGCCTGTGGAAAAATTAGTCTAAGTAAAAAGCAGGGAATGGAGAAATAATCAGTTTATTAGTGTTATTGTGACATAAGTAAGACTTTCTATCCTTCAACTATCGGTAAAAATCTGCCACACGCACAAATACGTTATATGCATGGGGTGTGTGTGTGCATGTGTGTGTAAACAATGAGGAAAACGGGCTGTATTTCATTCTATAGGCACAGCCTTCTATAGAAAATCAGCATTCACAACACAGGCATGTTGATCCTTAAAATGAATGTCTTCAAGAGTAGCCTTAAGTTTGATGCACAAGAGGAAATATGCATCTTCTCAGGCTTCCCCCAAATCTCAGGAGAGTAAACAGCAGAAACCCAGCTCCTTTAAGTAGTAAGGAAGGAACTGGACATTCATGGGAAATCTGTGCCAATTCAGTTGAAATTTTAAAAAGCTAGGTCTCTTTGCTGACATCCCGGTTATCTAGAAATATAGTTCATACTTATTTACAATTTCACATTTTCTAAAACATTTTTCACATATAGCACCTCGACTGAGATATGTCATACGGTATTTTGCATCTTTATTTTGACATATTATTATTGTTCAAGCTCCAACTAGAAGATCTCCTCAGAGGCTTGAGTCCTGCTCCTTCAGTCTCCTTTGTCCTTTATCCGTATTTCTATCAGAGCGCTTAGACCATAACATCAATGATTGCTGTAAAGTGTTTTCTTCTCTACTAGAATGGAAGCTGATCAAAGGCCAGAACTATTTCGCACTCACTTTGTATCACTAAATCCTAGCACAGAGCCTCACCCGCAGTGGACGTTTAATATATAGTAATTGAAAAATAAGAAGTATAAAGATGACTGTCATTTCAGTTTTTAAAGATGCAATCCAGGTATACCTGTGTAAAATGTGTTTTCATGCTGTCACCTCACTAAATTATAGGCTGTACAGTTTATCAAAATTAGAAAAATGGACATCAATAAAAAATAAAGGAATGCAACATGCAAGCATGTTAAGTACATGCTAATATATAATGTGCTTATATAATTTTTAAAAATATACAAGTTTAAAATATGATTAACCTACAGATGCCATTGAAATTATTTTCTTTGATCTTTTTATTGGTGCTAAATAATGGTGCTTCTTAGTTGCAATAATAGCTACAGACAAGAAAGGTAAAATTATTGTTCACAATAATCTTCAGTTCAAGTTTGTTAATGTAGACTTAGAAAAAAAAGAAGAAATTTTAAAAAAGTTTTACTGTATTAGTAACACCTCATAAAATGTTGTTCTATTGACAGTGTAAAATGACTTTCAAATATTTGTAGCATCAGATCATACCTTTCCTGTAGTTACCAGTTGCTAACCCTAAGGTACATTTTCATGTAGCTAGTTACATGCTTTGTCTTTCATCTCTTGCCAGACCTTCCTTCTTTAATCACTGTGGTTTTGTGTGGGGTAGACTGTTGTTGTTAGGTTTCTACTTTTTTAAAACAAAACAAAAACCCAGCATTTCTTAATTGGGGTAGGTGTGGGTCAGACTTGGGATTTTCTTCTCTGAACTTCTTCCAATGTGTCTGGGGCTTAGATGCCTCAAACGGAATTCAGCATCCAGGTGTGATATTCTTAGAATTTCAGATACTTGTCAGTCCATAATGAAATGAGACATGTCTTCATTTGTCACTTAGTAGAACTTTTTTGGTGCTTAGGTTCTGTCATCTTGATTGACACTCTAGTTTTGAGTCAAAAAATGGATATCCGCAAGCCAGTATGTCTATGAGTCTTAAATAGCTTTTTCATAAAGGTGCTTTTCATGTTAAGTAGTCCAGTTATCCATAGTGGTGCAACAAACTACCTCAAATCTTAGTAGCTTAAAACAGTGATTTTGCACATGATTTGTGGATTTGGAATTTGGGAAAAGTTTGGCTGAGTGTTTCATCAATAATTCATGTAACCGGAGCTGGGGCAGAAGGGCCTGAAAAATTCGTCTTGAAGATGGAATCTTTACATGTGGAATCTTTACACCCGCCCTCACCCCAATCCCTTAGTGGTTTCCCATTCTCTAGTCCTCTCTAAATGGCTTCCAGGGGCAGATCAGTTCAGGTGCCAACTCACCAGGTGAACAAACTGTGGCTGGAGAGGCAGCATCCTTACAAAGGAGGCAAATTTCCTGCCAACCTCACTATTGAAGAAGAGAAGTGAATTCCTAGGCAACGGGAGAGCATCATGCCTCTAGTATGTCATTATAAACGGAAACACGAATTTTTCTATTAATATGATTCACCCCATCTGTTTTGCTTCCCCACAAGTAACCATCACAGAAAAGAGGATATAATATCATATATTTAGTTGATGGATAACGTTATACATATGAATGCTGTTCTTCCTCTAGGTGAAAGTTTGTTAGAAAAATATTTCTGCTTCATTTGCCTCACCTTTAACTATTTCTATAGATCTCATTCTTTCCAATTCCTATGTGGTCATTTCCTGTGCATTTACTTTCCAAGTCTAACTCCTTATATTGTATGGAGCATGAAATTCTACAACCTTCAGAAATGGTAGTCAGGATTTCAGGTCCTAAGAATGTGGGCATCTACAACTGAAATACATGCATGAAGCGGAGACACAAAGGGTTGATCTGTCTCTACAACAGGAACTAAATAACTATTTTCATCTGGGGAAACTGCAAAGAAACTGATGATCTACTTGCAGCCCTGGGTAAAAAATGAGCCACTCTCGAAAAGTGGGAAATCCAAGCTGCTCCCATAGGAGACATGGGATCTAAATTCATATCATATGTAAGTACATCTCAGATTGATCAATTAATAGAAGAACTGGTGAGAGACTGATAAATTTCCTAGTGCCATGAATGATAAATTAAAAAATAAAAACTACTATACTGAAAGACACATGAAGTGGACTTCCATGAAGAATCATCTTTGAGTCCTACATATTATCATATAATATATATCATATAACATATCACATATATCGTGCCATATATATGAACCATTATAACATATATACATCACACAAGAGGAAATTTTTAGGGTGTTTCACTGGAATCAAATGCTCAGAAAATGTGCCCTAATAACTAAAAAGAATAAATATATTTGGAAAGACTTTAAACCAGATCTGTTTGAAGGATCTACTTAAATAATAGACCGCATGCACCCAAAGAGAGGTAAAAATATAAAGATTATTTAAAGACAAAACCCCCTAACTTTCTAGATCTAAACTAATAAATGAGTTCACAGGTTGAAGGCTATACCAATCTTCAAACAACATTTTCTTCACAGAAATAGAAACAATTATCCTAAAATTGTTTAGAAACACTAAATAACCCAAATAGCTAAATAAGATTTGAGCAGAAAGAATAAAACTACTGGCTTTATACTGCCTGATTTCAAATTATATTACAAAGCTATATTAACAAAAACAGTGTGGTACAGGCATACATATAGACACATAGACCAATGGAACAGAATAAAGAACACAGAAATAAATTCACACACCTAGAGATAACTGATCTTTTACAAAGATATGAAGAACACACATTGGGGGAAGGACAGTCTCCTTAATAAATGGTGCTGGACAAACTGGATATCCACAGAAGAATACAGCTATACTCTTATCTTTCACCATGTGCAAAAATCGATTTGAAATGGATTAAAGATATAAATGTAAGATGAGACACAATGAAACTACTAGAAGAAAATCTGGGGGAAATGCTTCATGACATAGGTCTGGGCAAAGATTTTTTTGGAGAAGATCTCAAAAGCACAGGCAACTAAAGCAGAAGTAGACACATGGATTGCAGTTTGAGTACTAGAGAAAGGGATAATTTTAACCCACTTTCAATATTTTTTATGTTCATTCATAGTAATACTCCCCTTTTAATTTCTTTCATAACACTATATATATATATATATATAATTTTCTTGTTAATTTATTTGCTAATTTGCTTATTATAATTATTTTTTCTTTATTTCAAACCCTTGTGTCAAGGAGCAACTTTCAATAGATCACATTGAGAGAGTTGCTCTGCTATGTACAAAACCCTGGCCTGGGAAATTTTTATATCACACCAGAAAGTACAAGACACGGGACTTTCTGTGACATTCACTATTCTATTCTCAGTGTCTATCCAGAGCTGGGAACTTAAGGGATACTCATTATATCATCACATTCTGCAGTTTTATCTTATTAGTGTTACTGGAATCAATTCCCTTTGTTTATAGATTCACTATCGTCACCCTTTTTAGGCTTTTGCCTTTTTTGACTGGAATCTTACAATAGCTTCTTACCCGGTGTCTCTTCACTGTCAGTCTGTCCCTAATCCTCAAATTACCCCCTTCACTTGCCACCAGAGAACACACTCTTAAACACATCTTTTAACCATCTACTCATCACTTTGGAGGGTGCCCCAGAACCTTTAAGAGTCTGCCTATGATTCTTTATATGGCATAAAAACCCTCATAGACTAGCTAGTGCTTATATCTCTATCTCTAACTTTATCTCCTTCCATTTCCTGCCTGCCATTTGCTCTCTAGCAAAAATCAACCACACATAGTTTCCCGGCTACATCTTTCATGTTTTTATGGTTTTGCCTATGTTTGTTCATAATATCCTTTTTTCTTTAGGCTATTTTTCCCACACCATCTTTATCAGCACCCTTTTATCCATACATCAAGTTTCAGCTCAAAACTTATCTTCAAATTTTCTCCCACCATGCCACAGTTGGATATGTATCTCTTCAGAGTCATCACATCACACACTTAAATATCCTCTCAACACTACTAGTTTATATCTGTTTGGATGCTGACTAACTTATTTGTCTGTAGTCTTTGATGAAGCATAATATACCTATTTATATTTCTATTACCTAGCCTACCGTAGGCACTCACTTCTATATGCTGAAATGAATAAACTTTCCAGGAGGTAACAAGCAGTAAAGGAATGGACTGATATGAGCTTGTCTTTAATAACTGGTACTCTCATTGGGAGTACTAGTGAAATGAAATTCCTAAGAGGTAGACAATGGAGTTGAAAGTAAAAACTGGAGAAGCTAAAGAAACTAACTCTGCCAGTTCAAAAGGGTTCTACTGATAAATGAAGTTGAGTATGTCATTTAAAACCCAACCTTCACTAATCTCCATCTCAACTCTATGCTGGGTTGTTCTTTTGTTTGTTAGTTTGCTCCCAAAGTCAACAAGCAAAGAATACTTTGCTCAGTTATGCAGAAATTAAAGTGTCGGTGATTTCAAGACTTCATAGAAATGTATTGTTGATACTTCAGGTTTAGATACCCTGAAACTGGTTTTTCCATGGGAAATACTATCTTCCTGGGTAGATAGTGAGAACATAGAGGATCCCCTCTATGTTATTTCCAATAAGTTTTACCATCAGAGTTCTCAGAAAGAGACCCTTCTTTCAGCGTTCTGCTAAAAGTAATTAAAGCCTCATAGTCTAGAAAAAGAGGGTTAATCGTGCCTCAGCAATTAAACCTTCTTTTCTTGCAAGGGAAAAAAGTACAAGGAAGATATAGAACTAAAAGAGTGGAAATAAAACAAATGAGAGTTTTTAGCCACAGGAGGTTATTTGACTAAACAGTGGGTAAATCCTTCTCTGGGGGGGAGGTCTTTCTTTGATTATTTGGGGATCCCATAGTCCTTTCATTCAAAGTCTGTGAAGCAAGCAGTATGGCTTCCTATACATGTAGTCTTCTAGAATGAATATACTTCATAAAGAAGAAAACAAATGAGTAATTTGCAGGTGAGATTCATGTTGGAAGAAAAGTGTACTCTAAGAGAAGCAGTGTCTTGAGGCTATGCAGGGTAGTGGAGACCTCCCCCACAAACCATTCTTGTCTCCTAGGCCTGTGGGCCTGTGATGGAAGGGGAAGCCTCAGAGATTTCTGAAATGTCTTCAACGGTTTTCTCCCCATTGTCTTGGATATTACCAGCTTCCTCCTTTTTGGTCAAACAAATCTCCCTAGCAAGTGGTGGCTTCACAACTTGTTTCTACATACATTCTGAAAATGCTCTTTCCTATTCTACCACATGCTCAGATTACGAATTTTCTAAATTTTTATGCCCTCTTCCCTTTTAGTTATAAATTCCAAATTTAAGTCACTAATTTCTCCATATGTGATCATAGACTATTAGAAGCAGCCATGTCACATCCTGAATGCTTTGATACTCAGATACTTTAGATGCTTTGATACTTACATAA
The DNA here is from genome assembly GCF_003255815.1 of Theropithecus gelada. NCBI lineage: Eukaryota > Metazoa > Chordata > Mammalia > Primates > Cercopithecidae > Theropithecus > Theropithecus gelada. The sequence continues at coordinate 9,037,237 of NC_037677.1, read as the reverse complement.
GTTCAGCTTTCGACAGGTTCCCAGGACATGAACACAATGCAGCCAAGCTTTGTGCTAGGGTATAACAAGAGTGACCTTTGTTACAGTTCCCAATGAATTATTCATATCTATCTGAGACCTTGTCAGTGTGGCCTTTACTATCCATATTTCTATCAACATTTTGGTGACAACCACTTAACAATTCTCTAAGGGGTACCAAACTTTCCCTCATCTTCCTGTCTTCTTCTGAGCCTCCAAACTCTTCTAACCTCTGCTCATTACACAGTTCCAAAGTCACTCTCACACCTTCAGGAATCTTTATAGCAATGCCCTGCTCTTCTATATCAGTTTTCTGTTTGTCCATTTTCATTGCTATAAACGAATATCTGAGGCTGGGTATTTTATAAAGAAAAGAGGTTTATTTGGCTCACAGTCCTGAGGGTTATTCAGGAAGCATAGTATTGGCATCTGGATCTGGTGAGGGCCTCAGGAAGTTTACAATCACGGTGGAAGGTGAAGGGAAGTCAGCATATGTTATGGCTAGAAAGGAAGCAAGAGAGGGAGCAGGACTGACACACTCTTTTTAAACAAAAAGAGGTCATGTGAGATCTGGAGCAATATCTTACTTATTAACACAAGGACAGCAGCAAGCTATTTATGAGGGACCCACACTCATGACCCAAACACCTCCCACTACGCCCTACCTCCGGCATCGGATGCCACATTTCCACATGTGATTTGGAGGGGACAAATATCCAAACAACATCGCCTCATCTAATGTTACATGTAAGAAAACTTAGCTCCAGAAACATGAATACCAGCCTCCCAAAGTGCTAGGGAGGCACTTACTCACACCCATGCAGTAGAAAAGTCTGTAATCACCTAATTTTAAAACACAAGGCATGGTTACCAAATAAAAGTTGTATGTATTTATGTGTGTAAAGTTATAAATCTTTACATTGTAAAATGGTGAAATCAAGTCAATGAACATATCTATTGCCTCACATTTTTTGCAGTAAGGACTTTTACAATCTACTCCCCTAGCAGTTTTCAAGTATACAATAGTCAGCTAGTGTTCACTGAGAATTACTCGTACTTATTGTTCTCTTTTTAAAACATATGTCACCTCTTTTAATACAGCAACCCTATAAGACAGATGATTCAATATTATTCCCATGTTATGGATGACTCACCTATGGTATGGTGAAGGTGAAAATTTCTCATGATTCCCTAGCTAGTAAGCAGAGGAGCTACAATTCAAACTTGGCAGGCTATCGAGGACTCCCAAATTTCAGTCCTCTGATATCTTCATCATTCCATAACCTTTTCTGTATTTCTGAATCAGTTATCTAAATGACTCTTCAATTGTGCAGAGTGGGCAGTGGTATTTTCCTGTTTCCTTTAAAAATAAACAAAGTTCCTTAAGACCATGGCGTACCTAAGGTTTCTGAGTAATTTATAATCTGCTCTTATCATTTTCTCTCTTTAATTGTAAACTATTTCAGTAAACATGCTCTTGTTTTCTTCTTAATGATGTGATGTGCTTCAGATCATAGAGGAATGAGATTGTAGTCTTCCAGTTACACCTTTGTTATCCAAGTATCTTCCTAGTTGCTAGGGTTTCTCTCCCATTCTTTCTATTGAATTGATAGGAATCTGGTTCTCATAAAGGAATTACAAAATCAGACTTTTGTGTGCTACGAACCTTCTCCAGCTTGCAAAAAGAGACTCCACAGGAGGCTCCCTCAAAATAAGGCTTTTTTGTTGAATGCTACGGTGTTACTCGACAACCACAGCACATCACAATGTGGGCGCTTGTACCTGTGCATCACTCTCTTAATCTCGCCTCACCCGAGCGAAGCCCTGGGTGCAACTTTCTCTTTGGTGTGAAAAGAGGCTCCAGAGAGTAGCTGCTTTACGGATTCTGATGAATATCAGGAAATAACAGCAGGATCAAGGCTAGATAGAGGTAAAGTTATCAGAATGGGAGTGTAGGAACTATACACCAGCTCTGGCATCCCCTTATCAAATAATCATACATAATTAAACTGGGAAGGGAAAATGACTATTTTTAAACAAGCACAAAAAGTATTATTTTGGAGGCTGGTATAATATAAGCAAGCCAGCTATTCATGCTGTACCCAAGAGCTCAGACAGAACTAAATTATGCTTCAGATTAATGTATCGGTCAGTTCAAAGGTTAGACAAACAGCTGTTTCTCGAGGAGGCACACTACAAAGCTTAACTGTTCATTGGAAGGTCTGTAATGGTCTCAATGGATTCCCAAAGGAGTCTCTGTTATTTGTTTCTGATTGGGAGATATCCAAAGCTGACTCCATGCTACCGATGACCTTTATTGCTAGGGCAGGAGGGCCAAACTCTGGAGCCAGTGTGATTTGACCAGTCTCTGGGAAAGAAAAAGAGGAAGAAAAAAAACACCCACACATGCAACATGTCTTCAGTGACTCAAAGATTGTGCACAGACCTGCAGTGTGGATGAGCGAAGGAATGCTGGAGGGTCAAGAAGTCCACTTGCTCATTTCTACAGAAATGCAAAGGAACTTAAAATAGTAAGCCATTCGATAACTCAGTTTACAGTAGTCAGGCTTGATTTGATGCAAAACTGCATGACTGAAAGTTATTTTAAAAAGGAATAAAATACGTTACATTTTCTTTCATCATTTACCATCATTCCCTTGAGGATTTTGAGATACTTGAATAACTCTTCATTTAAAACAGCTAATTATAAAATAAAATAAATCGAAATAAAGCTCTAAGAGAATGGCACAGAGAAGAGGAAGATAATTGAAACTAAAGTTGTAGATTGGTATACAGTATATTTGAAAACGATTATATTTAAAGGTAAAAGTATGTAAATTCAGGTCTCAGAAACATGAGGTAACTTGGTAACTTCTTGAAGAGGTCCTGAGAGATTTTTAGGGGTTCCTTCATGATAGTTTCCAATGTCTTCCAAGAACATGATCCTTTTTTTTTTCACTCAGATATTCATTATTTACTCACTCTAAGACTCTAAGACATTTATTGTTTACTGTTATCTTCATGCTTCCTTACCATAATTTACCATAATAGTTCTTAGTTTTTAAAACTTTTGTTTTGCCTCATACATAAATTTTGAGTTAAGATTGATATACATCTTCATTAAGTTTATTGCATTTCAGGACCAAGTGTGGTGGCTCACACCTGTAATCCTAGCACTTTGGGAGGCTGAGGTGGGCAGATCACTTGAGGTCAGGAGTTTGAGACAAGCCTGGCCAACATGGTGAGATCCAGTCTCTATTAATAATACAAAAATTAGCCAGAAATCGTTTGAACCCGGGAGGCGGAGGTTGTAGTAAGCCAAGATCATGCCACTGCACTCCAGCCTGGGCAACAGAGCGAGATTCCATCTTAAAAAAACAAAACAAAACAAAACAAAAACTTTATTGCATTTCCACAAGCCTATTCGATATTCACTGAAATCAAAAGAAAATTCTTGAACACTTATTAGAAACAGCAACTTGAGATTTAAGGGAATAGAAGGAAAATATTTCTTAATAAGAAGATATGGCTTCTACATAGACAGACGCCAGCATAAAATCTACAGTTTTCCTGGAGTAGGGGTATGGCTGCACCTCACCTTAGCTATTTATCTATTCAAATATTATTCATTAGGGTATTCACTGATTTATTCGACAAACATTTCCATATTCTATCGTAGAGTGAGTGTATTATAATAGATATTTTACATTGACAAAATAATTATATGATTCTTGCTTGGTATAAGTACTAAAACAATTAAGATGACACAAGAAGCAGTCATTGAGAAATGGTATTGGCACTTGGGAAGAATTTGGAGTAGGTTGAAGGACCCATGTGTCTGAAAATATCTCCAAATTGAGCTTATATAGATTAGAGAACAATGGTGCCTCTGATAGAAATAAGGATGTGGGGAATGAAACCAGTTTGAGGGAATGAGAGTAATGAATTAAACACATTAAGCCCTAGTAGCATTTTCACCAGGCAGATAAAGATAAGAAACTCGAAATTGGGAAAGTTGAAAAGACCCAGAGAGGGTTTTGAGAGTCATAAGTTGATAACTTCACCAGAGAGTCAGCAAGAAGAGAACAAAAGGATTTTTGAGCAGTCAAAATGGCCAAATTTCAAAAGCTTACATTTGTAATGAAATGGGTTCATTTTATCAGCTGCACGTTGAAGTCCACATGTAACGAAAACCCACAATCAGGGTTATCTAGGTCTGAGAATTGTCACAGTGGGAGATCAAGGAGTTATATTGGCCCAGGAATGAAATGACCAGGTGGTCCGAGCCAGGAAGAAAGAAAGTTAAAATCAGAAAGGAGCCTTATGTCTCACTCAGGTGTATTGATTAGGATCACGTGACTAAAGAGACCAATGAGCAAGAAGAGTAGGCTCAGTTGCAGCTGGCAAGAGGGAGAAACTCCCAGAAAGGGGTGCAAGGGGGTGCAGTGGGAAAGGTACGTGGAAGGGCACTAAGACTGTGCTTCTGCAGTCACGCTCAGCTGTAGATTTTCTCATCTGTATAGTGAAGCTACTTGACAGATAAATGAGGCACTACAGGCAAGTCCAGTATGCATGTCAGACCTTGATCTCTCTCATCACTCTGCCTTCTAATATGATGTATTAAAAACAGGAGTGCTTAATAAATAGTAAAATTGGTCAAATGGGCTGGGCGATTCACACCTGTAACCCCAGCACTTTGGGAGGCCGAGGTGGGAGGATTGCTTGAGGCCAGGAAGTATCAACCAGCCTGGGCAACATAGTGAGACCCCACATCTCTACCAAAAATAAAATAAAAATTACCTGGGTGTGATGGTGTGCCGGCATATAGTCTCAGCTACTCCAGAGGCTGAACTCGTAGGATCGCTTGAGCCCCAGGAGTTCAAGGCTGCAGTAAGCTATGTTGTGTCACTGCACTCCAGCCTGAGTGACAGAGAGAGAGAGACTCTGTCTCTGGGGGAAAAAAGAAAAAGAATTAATAACTATTTAAATGAATTATGTCTATAGCAGGGGAGTGCTTTATGTTTAAATCTCGTGATACAAATCACACATCTTTGAATTGCATGAACTCTGTTCTGCCTGGAGATGACTGGTGTAAAATCAAAGAAGGATGCCAAGGAGATAGAAAGCTGGGGCCAAGCTTTTAGAGATATCTTCAGAAATAACACTCACTCATGGCTATCATTAAGAGTAAATCATGCATCAGGTGCTGAGGTGAGATGAGGGGCAGCCGGCCAGGGTCAAGAGCCTTTTATTTTGATTCTGAACCCGTCAAGATCAAAGAAGAATGTCCTATTCATTTTTATATCTATAATGCCATTAAAAATACCTGCCACATTTGTGTCTTAATAAATTCGGAGAGGAATGTGGTATAATTTGATGGTGTATTTCAAATGAAGAAAAGCCCTATGATTGTAGAAGCAGCACAAGGGAGCCAAGAGCAAGTTCTCTCCTTCATGCATTCATTTATTCTCTTTTTCTTTTTTAAAAAAATTATTATTATTATACTTTAAGTTCTAGGGTGCATGTGCATAACATGCAGGTTTGTTACATATGTATACTTGTGCCATGTTGGTGTGCTGCACCCGTCAGTACCCGTCAACTCGTCATTTACATCAGGTATAACTCCCAGTGCCATCCCTCCCCACTACCCCCCCATGATAGGCCCCAGTGTATGATGTTCCCCTTCCCGAGTCCAAGTGTTCTCATTGTTCAGTTCCCACCTATGAGTGAGAACATGCGGTGTTTGGTTTTCTGTTCTTGCGATAGTTTGCTGAGAATGATGGTTTCCAGCTGCAACCATGTCCCTACAAAGGACACAAACTCATCCTTTTTTATGGCTGCATAGTATTCCATGGTGTATATGTTCCATATTTTCTTAATCCAGTCTGTCACTGATGGACATTTGGGTTGATTCCAAGTCTTTGCATTTGTTCTCAGATAGGTATTGGATACCTACTATGCACTAGACTCTTTATTTGGCCCTGTGGATACGAAGCTGAACAAGGCTAAAAATGTCCGTGTTACCACAGAGCTTAATTTGGTTGGAGAAGATATTTAGTAAATATAATGTTGCATAAAGTAGGAAAAAGTGAAGCCTCTGTGGTAAAAGAGATTGAACTATATCAGATGATTTGAGAAAAGCCACGTTTAAGAGCTGGTATGGGAATAGGGCAGGAGGTGGAGAACAGTGGGATTTGATGGCAATAATGAAATAGTAGTTTCAACAGGCATAATCAATTAGTCTAGTAATAGATCAACCAAGTGAGTACAGATGGGCTGAAGCAGATTAGATCACTTGTTCTCCTTCATCTAGAAGCATGTAGAACATGCAGATTTCAGGACCCGTCCCTGGAAATACTGAATCAGTAGGTTTGGATGTGCTCAGGGTTACAGTGAATAAATACTCCAGGTGATTCCAATGTAGTCCGTTTCCAGACCTCAATATGAGAAACGCTGAGTTCAACTGAAAATTCAGGAGATAATTAGGAGAATGACTGAGAGTACTGGGCAGGAGGGGATTTAGATTGATGTATTTTGGTGCTACAAATGAGCTGTAGCACTTGTTGGCCTGAATGGATGCACTTTTTTTTTTTGGCTAAATCTGCTTATCTGAAGTTCCAACTCATTTCAAATTAGGTTTAAAAGCCGTGTGCATAAAATAAAAATTTAGGATTTTATTTTGTAGAAACCACAGGAAAAAAACACATTCAGATCAATTAATCCATTGCACTACTTACAAAATCTTATTACAGGAAGAGGAATGTAAGGGAAACAGAACTATGGTTATCAATATCTTTCTATTTTATATACTCTCTATTTTCTCTAAGTTAAAAAGAAGAAAAAATTTACGTATATTTTGATTTCAATTTACTATAGAATTTTCAGTTTTATAGTCCATTTAATGTTGTTTATAATTTAAATGTTATAAAATGTAGAAAGTCCTTGCATGAGAAAAAATACATAAATTGATGAATATCTGGATAGGCATGGAGTCTCACGCCTGTAATCCTAGCAATTTGGGAGGTCAAGGGCGGGGGCGGGTCACTTGAGGTCAGGAGTTCGAGACTGGCCTGGCCAACGTGGTGAAATGCCATCTCTACTAAAAATGCAAAAGTTAGCTGGGCATGTTGGCACACACCTGCAAGTCTCCGCTACTCAGGAGGCTGAGGTGGGGGGATCACTTGAGCACAGGAGGTCGAAGGTGCAGTGAGCCAAGACTGTGCCACTGCACTCCAGCCTGGGTGACAGAATGAGACCCTGTCTCAAATAAATAAATGATTAAATAAACAAATAGAAAGAACATATAAATTAATGAATATCTCAGTTGGGTATTTATCTATATCCTTCATTCTAAGAACAACCAAATCTTTGAGGAAAAAAGGAGGAATTTTTTTTGTCTCTAACAGTAATTTACCTTTTTTCCCAAAAATAAGACACTAATGAGATTAAAGTATTGATAGAATTAGTATTCAACATCTTGAATTTGTGGCATTTCCCAATATGCTTCTATATTTGATCAGGTTAATTTTTACTTACCTGAAAGAACATACAATGTTATTTTAAACTCAAGCAATCAAGAAAGGTATTATCAAATGATACACTCTGTCTCCCTTAAAATAGGTTGTTGGCTGCACCTTCTCAGGCTTCACAGGGCTCCTGAAGATACTAATGATTAACTGAGGGAAGTGCAGGATGAAACAATCTGGAGCCCTAGAATAGGGATTCAAAGAACCCTCTGCTCATTTTCACTGAACATGTTGATAAGTTTCAGAAATTTTGATAGGATAGTCTTCCAAACATGTCCCTATTTTTTTCATGAATCTGAGTGAACATAAAGACACTGCGCTGTCATCTCCCTGAGGATTTTGCCAAATTCTTGAGAAACAAAACCATAATCCAGTATTAAAAAATACATGAATGACTGTGGTTAATAATAATATAGAGTTTCAAACAGCTAGAAGGAGGATATTGAATGTTCCTAACACAAATAAATGAACAATGCTCTAGGTGATGGACATCTCTAATTACTCTAACCTGATCACCACATATGATACGTATTGAAATACCACTAGTACCCCATAAACATGTAAAATCATAATTTATCAATTTAAAAAATATATGAATAAAAGGACATTGAGAAAATTCAAAGGAGAGAGCATTGCATCATTCTGTTGCCTTTTTAAGCTAGCTTTGACTTTCCTGTTCCCTAGAACTATGGCTTGTTTCCAGCATGGAAGACCAAACGAATTGGAGGTCTTCAACTTGGTAACTGTAAAGACGTTGATCATCATTCTTGGAATCATTTAGCGTGAGGCAGAAGTGTGTGATGTCAATAGTCTATTGGTCTGTTAGTAAGTTACATGTTTTAAAATTCAAGTAGGCAACTGTCTTAACAGAATTGGCTTTTCATGGAACATGAAAGTCAGAAATTAAAGAATTATTGCATTTAACAGTTTTTTGGGTCTGGTAAAAATTTTGCAGGCAAAATAGGATGTTACATTCCCTGACACTTCTTGAAAAATTGGTTGCTGTAGATTTCATGGGAAAAGTTAAAATATGATTACATTCGGCTTCACTGTAGGTTTAAGGAAAATATTTTTCAAAACCTCATACAACAAATATCTATAGTTGATTCCATTATTCATTTAGGAATTTCTAAACTACTTATTTAGTCATGCTACTTATGATGACTCTGATGTTTTAAATTGTTAAGTTACTTAGTGGTTAAGAGTATGCCTCCTAATTATATTATAAACTCCAAAACTGTTGACTTTGCACTCAAGAGACCCTTAACAAGTATATTTCTAATGGAAAAAACATCCAATTTTTTCAGAATTACTATACAGGTTTTGACTTGAAAGTATCATAATCAGCACAGCAATATCATCATGTACCTTTGGAACCCAGGAGCCTTGATCTCAGCCTAATTCAGGAGTGGTTGATCTATCTAATCCATGCTAGAGCAGGAGAAAAAGGTGCATTGAAGGTAAAGCTTGTGCAGTTGACAATCAGTAACTTTCTTCTTTGTGTCAGTTCAGTGTTCATTTTCCAGTTCTTTTTGCTCACAATTTCCATAGAAGGGGACCTAGTTCTCACTTTCGAAGGAGCAAAACTAAGAGAAGAACCGAGGCTGTTCTGAGTATTAACCCTAATTGTGGAGAGTAACAATAGCAGCTTGTCCTGCTGAGTCTGCTGCAGGACTCTCTGCAACCCCCTTTGCAAAGGTCTGAAGATAAAGAGAGCTCAAAATCCCATCTCCCTTCCAAATCCTGGGGATTAACACTGCTGTTATTTTCCCTTCATGCCAAGCCAGCCCAGAAGAATGGGCAGGGCCAGTCAGGGGGATAAAGTCAGCAAATGGGAACAACCGCTCAACTTTCCTCGTTCTCACTGGGTGCAATGATGACAATGAAGGTTTGATTTCCAAACACTGAAGGCTTCCACCTCCATATATGCAACTATAATAATGGTAATACTCAAGTAACTCAGACATGGAGCACAGACTGTGAGGGATTCACACCCGTTCACAAAAGGAGAGTCAGTATCACAATCAGAATTGAAGTGATTTCAGAAAAATGTTTTTCCTGACTTCAGCCCTAAACGCAAAACCATGAACTGTTATAAGAGAATTAGCAAATTATTACATTATGAAATAATTTTTTAAAATTCTTGACATGGCATAAGAAGGATGGGCTAATTTATCTTAATGTGGTTTTTATTTCATTTTTAAAATAACGAGATAACTCAATGGAGTGATTAACATTCTAAAACAACAAACGATCATATTACTGCAAGGTCCTGACTTACTGTAAAGTCTCAGAGGTAAAAACGCTTTGAGTCGACAGTGAAACTCCATCCTCTTGTACTTAGGTACGGCTCCACGTAAGGTAGAGCATGTCTGGTGCCCTGCTGTTTGGAAATGACCCAAAGGCAGGAGTGGAAGATGAAGTTTCAGCAGGAGAGACTGAGGATCTCAGAGGGTTTGCTCTGGGATACAGAGACGCTTGCCTGTGAGTTGCAATTTCCAAAGAAGGCTTCACTAGCAGTTTTGAACAATTGTGACTGGGTCTCTTGCCCTGAGCCGGTAATGGGAGGTTCAGCAGTTAGTACAGTGTGTTGACTCTGGATGGCAAGCCTGGAAAATTTTAGAAGCCCGGAAACATTACATGGAGTCTTGAAAGACATAACTCAGACATGCAAAATACATTTTCTCTGACATTTCTTTCTCTCTCTGTGTCTCTCACTTTCTCCATTTCTCTTTCTTTCTCTCGTGCTTCATCTATTTATTTTCCCCTTAGCAGAAATCATGCATTGCATAAAATAAAATGGACTAGTAAGCGTTTTATCGTTCAAATATGTTTTCTTTACTTATCATATGAGGTACTACAACACGAGAAATATTACAAAATGGTGATTTTCTACCCAGCTGAAATTGAGATTTCTCCAAACAACATTATTTTAAAAATTTAAAGCTGGTGGCACCTTCCTGTTACAAATTATCATTTACACACTCGCTACTTGCTGCCAGGTGGTTTTAAACTTTAATATTGACAACATTAAGATCTGGTGCCCCATAGCATTTATAATGAAAATGCCAGCTTGCAATTGTGAAAAGCTGGAAATAAACTTGGAGTTATGCTCCCATTAGAGATGCTGGTTTCTTGTTGCCTGAAGTGTCAGTGGGGAGTGGAGAGGGAGGAAAAGTTCTTTTGCACAGTAAAACTTACCATATGGGCCCTCACCTAAGCGAAAGTTCCACTGTTGTATAAGATGAGAACCTGGCCTTGGAGTTGAATGAACTGCTGAAATCTGATCAGCCAAAGGCCAATCTGCCGGAGGCTGTCATCACCTCCCAGAGTTTGCAAAACTTAAAAGGGAACTACTTTCGGGTTCAGGATTTTTCTATAAAAGACTATTGGCTGTTGCTGATCCTGAAGCATTGCAGCAGGTCTCATCTTTTGATTCATTTATATTGTTTGTGGTCTTTCATTTGTTTTGTCTTGTCTTGCCCAATCCTTGACTTCTCTGTTCACCTCTGCATTGTATATTCTGTGCACCCACAGCCTGGATAATTTCATCTGGGAAGATAAGATCTCCTGTAATACTTTTCTTCTGGCTGGCTTTCCCTATATCACTCATCCTCTTCCCTGCCGCTGCTGTCTTACAAAACCTAGGCTACACCCTTATTTTTGCCAGGGATTCACAGAAATGTTTTGCTTTGAACTGTGCACCTGCTGGTGATGCATTTGTGAATCTTTTGTAAAATGCTTATGTGACTTAGCAATATAAAGATAATACCTTCCTTGTAGAGACCAGTAAGTCAGTATTTCACAGAGGAGCCATCTCTCAAAGGAGAGGACAGTAAATCTCCATCCCATAATGATCACACGCTTCCAACATCATTTCTTCTTTTAGATGGATTTAGTTTTAGAGGATTTATTTTATTATGTATTACTTGAGATTACAAGAATCAGGTTTGTATGCACTCAGAAAAGTTGTTCTGAAATTCTGCGAATATTACCTGCAATGTGATCTTTTAAAATCTAAATTATAAATCATTTTTACAAATAGGATGTTTTCTCTTCCTTTTGTAGTGTACACTTTAACGTTGGAGTAAACTTATGCCAAACCCTTTAAACAACATTACTTTGGGTATTAGAATTTCCAAACGCACAGAAAGAAAACATTCTTAGAGAGTTGAAAATCAGCTAAGGCTTAGTTTCATGGTGTTAAATGGTTAATGCACATGCGATGGCTGTGGAATAAGAGACTGAGTTCTTAGCTTGGGGTTCTTCCATGTTCGGTGTGAGATTTAAACAAGACGATGGTTGTGGACCGCCCACACAGGGCCTGGGATATTAGATGCTCAATACTGCTAATTGTGTCGGAACCTGAGTGGTTCAAGGTCCCACATACTATGAACATATAGTTGAGATTATTACCATAAAATATGTCCTAAACACGACAGCTAGAACAAAGATGAAAAGTATATTCTATCTAGTTTAATAATTAGTTACCATCAATGTTCTTTCTTTTGATGGTAATATTCCCCCAGCTTGCCTAGAAAGCAGAGAAGCTACAGTGATACAGATTTTCAAATGTGCATCTTGAAAAGGAAAAAAGAGGAAGAAGAGGAGGAAGGGGAGGAGAGAGAGGGGAAGTAAAAGAAGAGAAAGAGGAAGAGAGAAGAATAATTAACTGTATTATGCTAAGCACTTGAAGTGGGAAGCATTATAATGTAGTAGTTAAAAGAAATATTGGGAATGAGACTGCCTGGGTTCAAATCTTGCCCTAATATATAAGAGCTGTGTGACTTCATGCAAGTGATTTAATGCCTCCAAGCCACAACTTTCTCTTCATTGAAACGGACATGTAATCTTACCTACCTCTGAGCACTGTTGTGAGAATTAAATGTGATAATAAGTCTAACGCATTTAAATAGTACCTGTCTCTTTGTAAGTAATAAAGATTAGCTATCATTATACATTGCCTCCAGTGCTTATAACAACCCTTTAAAGTAGGAACATTTTTCTCACTTTTCCAAAGATAAGCACATTTCTTAATGGCAAAGCTGAGAAAATTCAGCTTTGAAGAATTCGAAGAATGAAGTTGGACTCTTACCTTACACCATATACAAAAATTAAATGGATTAAAGACCTACACGTAAGAACTAAAGCTATAAAAATTCTAGACGAAAACATAGGGGAAAGCTTCATAACATTGGATTTGGTAATTATATCCTGAATATGACACTAAAAGTATAGGTAACAAAAGTGAAAGTAGATGTACTACATAAAACTCAAGCACGTCTGTGCCTCAAAGGAAATAATTAACAGATCAGCTGGGCGTGGTGGCTCATGGCTGTAATCCCAGCACTTTGGGGTGCCGAGACAGGTGGATCACTTGAGGTCAGGAGTTTAAGACTAGCCTGGCCAACATGGTGAAACCCCATCTCTACTAAAAATACAAAGATTAGCCAGGCATGGTGACATACACCTGTAATCCAAGCTACATAGGAGGCTGAAGAATCTCTTGAACCCGGGAGGCGGAGGTTGCAGTGAGCAGAGATCGTGGGACTGCCCTCCAGCCTGGTGACAGAGTGAGACTCCGTGTCAAAAGAAAAAAAAAAAAAGAAAGAAAGAAAAAAAGAAATAATTAACAGAGCAAAAAGTCAACCTACAGAATGGAAGAAAATATTTTTAAATGATATATTTAATAAGAGCTTAATATCTAAAATATACATAACATCTAAAACACAACAACAACAAAATAACCCAACTTATAAATGGGCAAAGGGCTTGAATTAAAATTTTTCTGAAAAAGATATACAAATGGCATGAAAATATGGTCAACCTCACTAATCATCAGAGAAACACAAATCAAAAGAACAATGAGCTATCATTTCACACTTATTAGGATGGCTGCTAAACAAACAAACATAAAAAACAGTCAAAAAATCCAGAAAATATTAAGTGATGGCAAGAATGTAAATAAATTGGAACCCTTGTGCATTGTTGGTGGAAATGGAAAATGGTGCAACCACTATAGAAAACAGAATGGGGTTCTTCAAACAGTTAAAACTGGAATTATGCACATATATAATGCCTCCATCCACTTCTGGGTATATACCCCAAATAATTGAAAGCGGAATGTCAAAGAGATATTTGCACACCCGTGTTCCTCATGGCATTATTTACGATAGTCAAGAGATGGAAGCAACCCAAATGACCATGGACAAATGAATGGATAGATTAAATGTAGTACATAGATTCAATGTCATATTAGCATTAAACTGGGAAAAATCCCATCACGTACTGCAACACAAATGAACCTTGAGAATACTGTACTAAGTGAAATCAACCGGTCATAAAGCAACAATGCTGATTGATTCCAGTTGCACGTGTTATCTACAACAGTCAAACTCATAGAAACAGAAAGGATGCTGATTGCCTGGGGCTGAGCTGGGTGGAAAAATGGGAAGTTTTGTTCAGTGGGTGCAGAGTTGCAGTTTAGCCAGGTGAGAAACTTTTTGGGATCTGTTCCACAACAAGGTGATTATAGTATACACTACTGAACTGTACATTTAAAAGTGATTACGAGTAAATTTTATGTAATGTGTTTTTCAGCACAATTAAAATTAGTAAGTAAATAAATAAAAAATTATATAAATGTAGTTATGGAGTATTGAGGGAAAATGTGGATAAAGGCTCGGTGTGGCAATGGACCATTGAAAGAAAGCCTGCAAAGTAAAATATTTTCAAAATTAATATTCAGAAAATATTTATACTTGAATTCCATCCCACTGGGCATTTATCAAACAATTCTACCCGCATAACAAAAAGCTCAGCATGTAATGCATATTTAATATTTGTCAAGTAGATGAATCTTTAATACCTGTATTTTTAAATGATGTTTTCCAATGATAACAAATTCAAATGAAACTTTCTTCATTAAAAACGTCTACTGTGTTAGCATTTTCTCTAAACCCTGAAGAGGTTGTTAGCTTTTTCAATGATAATTTCTAGAAATAATCTGATCAAACTCGTTGGGAGAAAGCGATTACATATACAATAAATTAATTCAAGTGGGGGAGAAAATCTCTGCGTTGTAGCACTTAAGAAAATGAGATTGCATGGTGCTCTGAGTGGGGCTCTGAAAAAGGTGTTGTTCTCCCCTTGGCGTTAGAGAGACAAAGAAGTAGAAAGAAACATCAAAGATGAGAAGAAAGAGTGAAGAAAAAGACAAAAGGTAGAAGAGATGTATGGATAGAAGAAGTAACATTCAAAGAGGAGGAAAAATGGAAAAACGAATGAACTTAAGAAAAAATAATCTAGGGGTTGGAGATCAAATAGAATTATGCTATTTAAAGGAAAACTCCGTTGAACTGAACTAGAAACAGAAAAGTACCACATTTGGCAGGAGTGAGGTGCTACTACTACAAGTAACAATATAGAATTATTAGGTAGGGATTAGGATAGTATTTGTTAGGGACCTTCACACATTGAGAGATGAAGGAACTTGAACTAGATTGACAGAAGTGGTACAATACAAATACTGGCAGTTAGCAAATATGGCGGACCGAACTAGATGTGATAGAGAGGTTATGTGGAGCAAAGGCCACCTGTGTAAACCCTAGCAAGAACTTCCTCTCTATCTTGAGAGAAGCAGGAACTTGAGACTATGTTTTGTTGAGCTCCAGATAGTACTGTCACTCTTTCTCATATTTCTCTTCAATTCATTGTGTTACCCACTAATGTTCGTCTATGCAATGTATAGGGTTTAAGCAATGTGGCTTGACATAACCTCAGTTTGTGACTTCTCATTTTTATAAGCCATACTCAAATAAAATATTGCCACTCTTCAAAACTATGAATTCTAGGATTGTTTCAATCCCAAGCTAATTCCTGTACCACATTTACCTGCATATTGGGTAATCTATTAGCAGCCTATAGTCTCCTTGTGAATTATATTAATGAGAAGTTTATCTATTTTCTTTGTGCCTTAGTTTCCTCAGCTGTAAAATGTGGATACAAATAGTACCCAATATACAGGATTCTTTGAGATGAATGATGGTGTTACTAGGTGCAAAGTGCCTAGAATAGTGTTGGCTATGTAATACGGGGTATATTTGTTAACCCTCTTAAGCTCTTATTGTTTTCTATATAAACAAATGAGTGAAATATGAACAAGCTAAAATATCTCATAGCAGACACTTTATGTTGGAGGCATGATAACTTGTAAATATCAGTGAAAAGTGGTTAATTTATTATAAGCAAAGTTATACATGTTTGACCCTTTTTCTTTCTACATTGTGTAATGTTTGATTTGGGGTTGATGAAATGGATAAATTAAACCTAATAAGAATTTTGGGGAGTAGGATGGAGTTTAAACATCAGTGGCATGTTATGAACCAAATATTGCCTGAGGGAGGGAAGAGATATTTATTCCTTATTTCCTATTTAATCATCTTGGGCGGTCCCATTATTTTTAAAAACTTAATAACTTTTTAATGGTCATAAAACAACTTTATATTTTGTAAATGGCATATGAATTCTGGAGAGAAAGGAAACACTGAACAATTAGTATCCACTGACACACAGGGAATAAACTGAAGGTAACCAGATTCAATTACCTAGTCACCTAGTGTATTTACAAAACCGGAATGTGATGAAAACACTACTGTTATTATCAATACTATGTGAAAAACTAAATGAGGTATCTTTAACAGAATTATTGCCTTGTCTGATGGGCTGCAAGTCCATGAGAACAGGATCCCGAAGTTTAAACAGTGTTACTGTAGTTACTGAAAGATGAAAGTCTGGATTGTTCTAGTAGCAAAACTGTTATCTTCAGCATTAAGGTTTTCTCCTAGTAGCCATTGCCAAGTGTTAATAGCTCTTTGTATCTCTAGGATATTTTAAAAGGACTCAATAAAGTCAGAGTGTCCAAAATCATAAGTCGATGCTCACTCTTAATTACTCAAAGAACAACAATAGTTGTTCCGCAAATGAAAAAAAAATAGTTAAATTAGGTTATCACTTCAAAAATCGGAGTCATAAAGGTGACAAGGTATGTTTTTACTCCTTTATAATGTCCTTTCTGTGACACTTGAAGTCCATTTGCACCAACAGGAGCAACTTTCTTTTATCCCTGCATATCATGAAACATTTAGCTTCCCAGGGTTATTAATCACACTTTGCACTTAAATGGCCTGAGTTTGAAAATGCAGTGCTTAGAATTCTATAAACACTAATTCATTCTTTAAAAAAAACAAAACAAAACAAAAAAAAAACTTCAGGAGGTTATGTGTTCTGTGATCATCTTATCCCAACTATTCAGTTTCTGGAATTATCATACGCTTGCCATTTTCAGAGGATCCATGTCCGTTGATGTTTTCTCTAGGTATAAAAGCTACTGATAGTTTTGATACAGTCAAACTGAAATTGTTGAAAGAACCTAGTCTTTTGCGCTAACTCATAGCCATCTTTCACTCTTTTGCATTTTTGCTTAGAGGTCAATTTTTCTAGGAAGCCTTCTCTGATGCTGGGTGCTCGTACCACCCTCTGCATGTTGAATGTGATAGTACCCATGTGTATATCTTGCTTATGTAATTATATGTTTCCAAAATGACACTGTGAGTAAGATCTAAGGATGTAATTTGCTTTATTCTTATCACCATTTAGCAAGATGCTCATAGTAGCAAATATATTTTTGTTACTGAATAATGACTGTTATATGGCTCTGAAATTCTGAGTATAATTCAGTCTCTTTCAGGAATTAATTGTGTGACCTACAGAAAATTCATTAAGCTTTCTAGTTATCTGTATATTTTTGCTAAAAATACCAATGCCAACATTTTGGAAGCAATTTTTTATGAACCAACTGCTGTTGTGAGCAATGAATTAACTCATTCAATCTTATACAAATCCTACAAAGTAGATACTCTTATTATCCCTAGTTTAGGGTTGAAAGAATTAAGGCCTAGAAGGATAAAACAACCTGCGTATTGGCAAAGTAAGTAAGTGGTAGGATTGGGAATTTGATTCTAGACATTGAGACTCAAGAACTCAGGCTCTTAGCCATTACACTATACAGCCTCCCTAGACACTTAACATAATTTTTCAGTTCTGTTTCAAAATTAGTAGGGAATGGTGGCTCACACCTGTAATTCCACACTTTGGGAGGCTGAGGTGAAAGATGACTTGAGCCCAGGAAGTTGAGACTGCAGTGAGCTTCTGTTTGCACCAATGCACTTCAGTCTGGGTGACAGAGTGAAATCTTGTCTAAACAAAACAAAACAAAACAAACAAACAAAAAACAAAGACCTTTCCACTGATTAGATCAGGCTATAAAACCTAGTTCAACTTTTTCATTTCTTCTATAGCTATTAGGTCAAAAGCTTGCTGATTTTTAACATTGTTATTTGTAAAATAGTTACAATAATGTTTACCTTGCAGTGTTTATCTGTAATTAAATACACTAGTGTCCATAACGTACCAGCATTTAATAAACAACATAATTATCTTAGCGTTGGGAAAATAAAAATAATGGTATGCTCATGCAATTTCATTCAAGTAAAAGAATGCATCGTTTTAGAATATATATTTCTGGAGTACCATATAATCGAAAGAATAGGAAATGCTGATTATTTATTTCTTAATTTATTTAGAGACAGAGCCCTGCTCTATCACCCAGGCTGGAGTGCAGTGGCGCGACGTCGGCTCACGGCAACCTCCACCTCCTGGGTTCAAGAGATTTTCCTGACTCAGCCTCTAGAGTAGCTGAGATTACAGGTCCATATCACCAAGCCTGGCTAATTTTTTTTTTTTTTTTTTTTTAGTAGAGATGGGGTTTCACCATGTTAGTCAGGCTGGTCTCAAACTCCTGACCTCAGGTGATCCGCCCGCCTTGGCCTCCCAAAGTTCTGGGATTACAGGCATAAGCCCCTGTGCCTGGTCAGGAAATCTGATTTTTTTTTTTTTTTTTTTTAGCCAGAATTATTAAAATTAAGGATTTACAGAGGCTGGGTTATTTGGGAAATTACAAGTTTTCCAGATGCTTTGAGGTAACACTTCATCCCAAGCCAATAGCAACGTCTTGATTAAAACACAGACACTGCTAGCAGCAAGAAAAAGAAAACAAATTCTGTTTTATTGAATTACGCAGTTCAAAATAGCCCCAGTTTTCACATAAGGAACCAGTGGCCTGTGGATCTATCATCAAACTGGTTGTAAACAGCAGATTCTGGATGGAAAATAGATCTGTCTGAATCAAAGGCTCTGTACTCTTTACTGTTATGTTTTCTGCTGTTTGAAAACATGTCCTTTCATAATATGTACCTTCTTCTACCATGCCCACATGGCTTGACTTAGCTTCTTTTCAGGGTACTCAACTCCAAGGAAGCGCATTCATTCACTCAGCATGTTACTGATGAGGTACACCATGGGTCCTCATTCCCCAGGCCACTGACTGGTACCAGTTAGGAACCAGACCACAACAGCAGGAGGTAAGTCGTGGGTGAGCTAGCAAAGCTCCATCTGTGTTTACAGCCGCTCCCCATCACTCACATTACCACCCGAGCTCTTCCTCCTGTCAGATCAGCGGCAGCGTTAGATTCTCGTAGGAGCGAGAGCCCTGTTGTGAACTGTGTGTGCCAGGGATCTAGGTTGCACACTCCTTATAAGAATCTAATGCCTGATGATCTGTCACTGCCTCCCATCACCCCCAGATGGAACCATCTGGTTGCAGGAAAACAAGCTCGGGCTCCCATTGATGCTACATTATGGTGAGTTGTGTAATTATTTCATTATATATTAATAATGCAATGTAATAATAATAGAAATAAAGTGCACAATACATGTAACACAATTGAATTATCTGAAACCATCCCCTTCACCCTCCCTGTGTGGAAAAATTGTCTTCCATGACACAGGTCTCTGATGCCAAAAAGGTTAAGGGAGCACTGATGTACATACACAGTAGAGAGTTACATGCTGTGTGAACATCACACTCTCTGCAATTAAGCATATCAAGGAAAATCACATTGTTTACCTTGATTTCCAAAAATATTTACTACTAATGTTTTAATTTTATATTATTAGGTTTAGCTATTCTGGTTTTTTTTTTTTTTTCTAAATTACCAGACCTGAATAAACTTTGTTTCCAAATTCACTAATCTAAGCAGGTCACGAGGCAGAATCTTCTCAAAGAGAGTGGGGGAAAAAACTGCTTGTTAAATGGGCATTCCGCCAACCTTAAGGAATGAACACAACATTTTCAGAGTCTTCAGAATATTAAGAACAGTTCATAAGTAAAAGAAAATAGGAAATAAAGACCGGAGGTTGGAAAGCCTGGAGTCAGTTCAGACTGTCTGAATCACTTATGTTATGGTGGTGATTTGAGCTGACAAAATGTTATTGGAGGGATCACTCTTCTCAACACTGTTTGCTTTGGGAAGTCAGGCAGAGATTTATTATGGCTGAAAGCCTTTACAGCTGTCGGATGTAGTGCTGGGTTAAGAAAGTTGAAAATATCAGCTGAAATTAATAGCATGAGTTGTGATTTTGAATATTTGCAACAGTTGCAATGGAAAGGGGAAAAAGCCAGAGACCTCAGTTTTGTTCTACATCTATGATTATACTGGATTGTAAAAGAAAAGTCTCACTGTACAAGGCAAGGGAAAGGGAAATCTAGTATCCACTGAATAAAATTCAGACATCTGAGAGGCTGATATGAAAGACTGGCAATCGGTGGATGGCATTTAGATGTAAGTAAAGACATTAGATTCAATACGTAGAATGACACGAGAAAGAAAACCTGGGAAGTGACATCTTTCCAGGTGAAACAAGATGAACAAGAGAATGTTCATCTTGTAAAGTAACAGTCACTACCATTCACGGATATCTATAAAGATACCAAGCTAAATGTATTTGGAAGATGAGATGGGTATATACCTACATGCACACCTACATACATAGATTGCACAGATAGTAATTTTAAACTATTAATCATTATTTTAAATATTTGTATCTCTACATATTAATTGCTATAATTATGTCTATCTTTGAAAATGTAAGCTCAATCAAATGCTAAGGGAAAAACTTCAAGTTTTGCTTCCATTTGTTACATCTGTAGACACAATGCAGAAATGTACATATCTTAATGAGTTACACAGATTTCTGTGATGTAGAACTACTTATAGTTAACATGCATTATGAAACCTTAAGCATAGGAATATTTTATACCATGGTTTCTTTTTTTTTTTTTTTTTTTTTGAGAGGGAGTTTCGCTCTTTTTTCCCAGGCTGGAGTGCAATGGCGCGATCTCAGCTCACCACAACCTCTGCCTCCCGGGTTCAAGTGATTCTCCTGCCTCAGCCTCTCCAGTAGCTGGGATTACAGGAATGTGCCACCATGCCTGGCTAATTTTTGTATATTTAGTAGAGATGGGGTTTCTCCATGTTGGTCAGGCTGGTCTTGAGCTCCCGACCTCAGGTGATCCACCCGCCTCGGCCTCCCAAAGTGCTGGGATTACAGGCATGAGCCACCGCGTCTGGCCTATACCGTGCTTTCTAAACTCACCTGGCTATAGAATCCCTTTCTCTGGAATAATTGGCTGGGTCAGTTCCCTCTGATCACACTTCAGGAAATTTTTTCTCTGAAAACAACGTATGTGTTGAGAAGTTCTGTCGTAACTTGTCTTAGACAACTATGCTTATCAGGCATGTAACTCAGAATATCGATACCTAAGCATAATAGGGATTCAATATTGTTGAATGAATTAACACATGTCATAAACATTATGCCTATGCTCCTGTCATCTTAAGAGGTATCCACCCAGCCCACTGTCACTTAAAACATGTATTTGTCCAAATTTAAGCAAAAATGCCCACACATCTTGTAAGCTCTGGCATCTCAGTTTTAATATGTACACTCCAGTGCTATGACCCAGACCACTATATTGTTGCTATATCCTGAATGTTAGCTAAGTAGATACTATGAGAATGTACCAAAAATTGGTGTTTGGTGTGTGGGGGGACAGAGGAGGGGTTTGTGGAATATGCCTATTTTGACAGGATCAACATCTGGCTTCATGAAGTTAGTTATATTTGTATCAAAATACTATAGACATAAGGTGATGAAATATTTTCCTCCCTAACTATTATGCATAACTCTCCTGATTGCCTTGTTTACCCCCATCATTTTATTACCTTTCATGGTTTTGATTCTGTTCAGAAATTGGTTAATATTGTAATAAAGTGCAGATGAAATTCCACTGAAAGGGGCTGAACCCCTACTGTGAGGAATTATTTATACATAATACTCTTTTACTTTTGAGACAGGGTCTCACTCTGTCACCCAGGCTGGAGTGCAGTGGTGCCATCGCAGCTTACTGAAGTCTCAACCTCCCAGGCTCAGGTGGTCCTCCTGCCTCAGCCTCCCAAATATCTGGGACCACAGACGCACGTCACCACATCTGGCTAATGCTTTCTATTTTTTTTTTTTTTGTAGAGATGGGGTCTCACTATATTGCCCAAGTTAGTCTTGAACCCCTGAGCTCAAGTGATTCTCCCACTTCAGCCTCCCAAAGTGCTGGGATTGCAGGTGTGAGCCACCGCACTCAGCCAAAGAATACTTCTTAATCATGGAAGTCCCTCATGTCACTCTGCCCCATTGCTTCAAATCCCTTGTGGCTTCTGAGTGAACTCAGGAGGAGACCACACATTATCTGCTTAGTCTCATCTCCAGTCTCATCTCAACACCTCCCACACCCAGTACATTTATTCTTCTCTTGGTTTCTTAAATACCCCATGCCAGTTGCCCATGCTGCTACCATGATCAAAATGCCCAGTCACCCCAAACAACCCCCACACTCTGGTCTAGAGCAGGTCTCTTTGTTCTTAGTTATCTCCTCTCAGAAAAGCACACTTCTTATCTTCAGAGCATTTGCCTCAGCTCCTAATTATAAATTCCTTCATGGATGACTTGAACAGTTCCCAGTTAGGCTCTAGACTCTAAGCTCCCTGAGAACAGAAGCCATATCGGCGTAGCTTTCCCTGAAAGTTCCCCTAGAAAGCAGAACACACTCGAATGTGGCAACTGTTTATTGCACAAATGAACTGTATGCATTGTTTGCTGTAGCCCAGTACGGTTTCTGCTTTTTCTCTGAGTATACTGTTGGAAAGATAGCACCAAGTGGTAAGTGGAAAAGCAGGCAATGGACTGAAAGATAAAAGTAGGACAAGATTCCCCCTGTGGCTCAGCGTGTGGCCCAGGAGCAAGCTCTTGAGTCTAACAAAACTTTATGTAGCATGGTATTATAGGCTGAATTGTGTGCTCTCAAAATTCATATGTTGAAGTTCTAACCTCTAGTAGCTCATAGTGTGACTGTATTTGGAGAAAAGACATTTAAGGTGGTAATTAAGATAGAATGAGGTCCTTAGTATGGGACAAAATCCAGTATGAGTGGTGTCATTATAAGCAGACATCAGGACACACACACACACACACACACACACACACAGAGAGAGAGAGAGAGAGAGAGAGAGAGAGAGAGAAGGAACATGATATGAAGACACAGACCGTCTACAAGCCGAAGGAGAGAGGTCTCAGAAGAAACAACCCTGTCAACAACTTTGTCATGGCCTTCCAGCTCCAGAACTGTGAGAAAAAAAAAAAATTCAATCCTTTAAAACACCCAGTATATAAAACTTCGTTGGGGCAGCCCTAGCAAATAAACACATAGCATCACCTTCTTTAGCAGGATGCTGTAATTTCAGTTTTTTCTGCCCCTACCCAAGGAAAGCACAGCTCTCTAATCCATGCCCCAGAGAGGAATATTTTCTCTACTCCACTGTGTTCTAAAGCAATGGGAAAAGATACTTCCACATAGGATATTTTGCTTACTTCTGAGGCAGAATAATTGGTTCTAAAGAGAGGTGCATCCCCAGCTAAGGGCTGTTACCTTAAAGCATGCCATAAGGAAATCTAAGGCATAAAACATCAACTGCTTCAAAAATTCCATAGGATTATTAAGGCAGCTGCAATTCATTAGAATTTAGAATATTTGTATTGGGAATCTACTGGGTGGAAAGTATTATAATAGGTACCGTGTAGAATATAGAGGTAAATACGACATTGTCTCAGCTGCACAGAGTCCCACCTCATTTCAAGTGGGACGAGAAATGTGCATCAGTGTCATCTCAGAATATTTGGGGCCATTTCCTTTAAGGAGGGCAAACTCATTCTGATTGACACAGATTTTATTCCCATATTGTCCACACAAAATGACTCTGTTTAATATATTGTGAAACATGAGCCTGCATAGAAAACTTTCTTTTTTTCATCTCAAATAATGTAGACTACTTATATGGTTTGGAACTGTGTCCCCACCCAAATCTCGTGTTCAGTTGTAATACTCAATATTGTCGGTGAGGCCTGGTGGGAGGTGCTTAGGTCATGGGGGCAGTTTGCAGTGGTTAAACACCATCCCTCTGGGTGCTGTTCTCATGACAGAGAGTGAATTCTCACAAAATCTGGTTGTTTAAAAATTTGTATTACCTCCCCACTAGCTCTCTTCCTCCAGCTCCCACCATGTAAGATGTGCTTGCTTCCATTTTGCCTTCTGCCATGATTGGAAGTTTCCAGAGGCCTCCCCAGCCATGCTTCCTGTTCAGCCTGTGGAACCATGAGTCAATTAAACCTCATTTATTTACGAATTACCCAGTCTCAGGTATTTATTTATAGCAGTGCAAGGAAAGACTATTACAATTATCTTATTTTAAATATGGGGGTAAAACATGTACTCAATTTTTATAGAATACTCCCTTTAAAAGTAGAAGAACTTTGGAGAGGAGATTGTTAACTTGAAAAATAATATATCAAAGACTGTTCAAATTTCCTTATAAATATTATCGTTTACTCCTTCCACCAGTCTAAAGAGTTTGCTTCTGTTGATTCCTGCCTTGCAGATGATGAAAGAGAAATCTGGAAAGTCTGAGTTGCTTGTCAAAGATTACACAGCTAGCAAGTGGTAGAGACAGACATCAAACCTAACTGATACGAAGATCTCTCAGTCACCATGCTGTACTGCTACATTCATTTTTATAACATATAAATGAAGTAAGTCTTTCCATAAATTTGAGTATCTTGGAAACCAAGGGACCCTTAAAACAGAGGGTTCTGTGTAAATATTCATTTCGTATTTGGCACATAGTAAAGGTGGCAACACAACTATTTGTAGATACAGCAAAGTAAAATATACGCTTTTAGATAGATTTCCTAATCTAATTACTACTGCAATACTAATATCCATGTCACAGGGAAAATTTCCTATCAACACAGCTTCACGTTGAAGTTCCACATCAACACTCTTAGAAAAAACATAGCCCTTAAAGCTGATAGAGTAAAAAAAGAAAGAAAAAAAAACAGGAAGAAAAGGAGAAAAAGAAAAAGAAAGCTGATAGAGCAGATGCTTTAAGGAAACTCCATAATCTAAATTATAGCAAGGTGAGGTTATTTTTTGTTTGTACTTATGGCTCATGGATAATTGGCCAGCCTTCAATGTCAATCATATTCAGAACACATTGAAAAACACAACCAAATCCTTGTTTCCATTACATAATTTTAGTAAAAAGAAAAGATTGAGAATAATGTACAAGTGACATACACAGTAGTAGTGCAAAGGTGAGTAAAAATAATTTTCAGTTCTAGTGGGACATAGACACCTCTGTTAAGATACTAGCAAGATGTTATCCTTTAACCGGACTCAGCTTCCCCTCAAAAATGTATATCTAAGGTGTTTTTTAAATTCTGTAGGTGTTGTCTTAAAACTGAAATAATAATAATCTAATTCATGTCTCCTAATTATATAGGAAAATGATTTCCTGTAATATTCGAGAAATTAAATGCTAGATCTGGATGGAATTTCAGGTTAATGGCTATCAACATTGCAAAAGGCAAAGTGAGAAATTAGTACCAAACACTGCATGTTCTCACTCATAAGTGGGTTGAACAATAAGAACCCATGGACACAGGGAGGGGAACATCACACACCAGGCCTGTCGGAGGGTGAGGGGGAAGGGGAGGGATAACATTAGGAGGAATACCTAATGTAGATTACGGGTTGGTGGGTGCGGCAAACCACCATGGCATGTGGTTACCTATGTAACAAAACTGCACCTTCTGCATATGTAACCCAGAACTTGAAGTATAATAAAACAATAACAATAATAATAATCAAATAAATTAGTAATGATCTAGCTTAGTAGATCAATTTTGCCAGCAATATGAGAATGATGGTAGTGATATGAGAATGATGGTAGTACAAATCTGGAATAATTTAGGTCCTTTTATAAAAATCAAACAGATCATTCCATTTTACTTTGTCTTGTTTTAGTGCTTAAATGAGATAATTCATAGAAAGCACTTTTCAAAGTGCTGGACACATTGTGAGGTCTCAGTCAAAGAGAAGCACTGCTATTTTCTTTTAATGGAAGAAGAATTCTTGTCAAAAATAATTTTCATGCTATTATTACTGCTGGGATATTGTATATGTATTTCCCAGATTGCAAAGACATGCTTGGGCTCTGGAGATTCGGTATTTATATTAGATATTATGAGGATGAAGTAAGCATTCCAAACAGTTGTCTTATCTTCATGTAATCACCAGGCTGCCTAGAGAACTGAATGTGTTTCCTCCATAGCTAAACACTACGTGTTCAATGGGAGAAAATTAAAATTTGTTCCAATGTGTGATATTTTTAGTTCAAAATCTGTCAGTATCAAGTAAAATACAAACACACACACAGACAAATAAAAACTTTACTTTGCAGGGTAGGTGCAGTGGTTCAACCCTGTAATCCTGACATTTTGTGAGGGCGAGTCAGGAGGATCACTTGAGGCCAGGAGTTCTAGACCAGCCTGGTCAATGTAGAAAAAACCCTTGTCTCCAAAAAGCAAAACAAAAAACAAAAACTTTAACCAGACATGGTGCGTTGTGCCTCAGCAACTTGCTCCTTGAGTAGCTAAGGCTGGAGGAGAGGATTGCTCGAGTCCAGGAGTTTGAGGCTGCAGTGAGCTATTATCGTACCACTGCATTCTGGCCTATGCAACAGAGCAAGACTCTGTCTCAAAACCAAAACAGAAAACGTCGCAAATATGTTTTTCAGTCCTTTTGTTTGGAATTTGTTGGGGCCAAAATCTTTTTTGTTTGATATATTTGGGCATGGTTTTCATATGAGGAGTCCTCAGTTACTATTTTAAACGTATTCCCACCATATCTATAAGAAAATGATAAATGATAGTATATGCAAATGGAAACTAAAAGTATAAAAACAATTCTGTATTCCTTTTGAGTGTCAAATTTTCTTGCAAAACGAAAACATAGACAAGAGACACAGAGGGAATATAATAGTGTTAAACATGAAGTTTGTCTAAAAACTACAGATGGACAAATGAACGAGGCATTTGGAACATGGAGTGAACCCGAATTTGACTAATAGAAAACCCACATTTTTAAGAGAGTTGTATTGATGAAAGCCTGCATCTTGAACTAAAACGGGTTGAAATAGTTCAAAATAAAAAGTGACGCCTGTGACTTCAACTTCCTAGTGACAAGAAGGCGAATAACAAGTCTACCCAGCTGGAAGCACAACCCCTACCTTATTGAAAATAAATACTTTTCCCTAGGCATTTCTCAGATACTTATTTTAAGCAGAGCTCTCAAGACAGAAGGTGAGGCCAACAGCTACTGAAAGTACTGGCTGAAAGAGTCATGTCCATGGACAAGGAAGGGATTATGGAGCCCATTCCAATGTATACAACCAGATTCTAACCAAGAAACATCCCTGCTGCAGTAGAGGAGGACTTGGCAACATCCAGGTATCAGTTCACTCACCAACTGGACTCAGACCCCTAAGTTAGCTGAATAGAGATTATCTGAGAAGTACTATAGAATTGCAAGCTCCTTTCAGGGGGGTTTGTTTTAGTGTACTAAGTTTTGGGGTAGAATATTGTACAGCAAAATCTAACTAAGAGAGTCTCTTGCTGTATATATAAAATTGTTCAAGTGAACCACTGAATAAACTGTATAGTTCAACTTAGTCTGTAATTCAGTTTATCTCAGCTTTATGGATACCTGGTTTTTGTTGCTATTGTGAATGGAATTGCTTTCATTTTTTCAGACAGTTCATTATTTGTGTATAAAAACGCAACTAACTTTTGCATGTTAATTTTGTATTCTGCAATTTCGCTGAATTTGTTGACTAGTTCTAACACTTGTTGTCATTGTTGAATCTTTAGGTTTTCTAAATATATGATCATGTTATCTGCAAACAGAAATACTTCTTTTTGGATTTGGTTGTCTCATTTCTTTTTCTTATTTAATTGCTTTGGCTAAGACTATGAAAACATAATTTTTGATAGTAGACTACAAATGATCACCTTAGTCAAAATCTAATTGTTGTGAGAAAGCAAAATCTATAAGTAGTACTTTCTATGAAATACTCCGTAACAAAGTTTTGTTATGTTGAGGATAATGAGGAAAGTAGTGAGATGTGTTTTATTTGGTGTTCCACACATTATTCATACATGGGTCTCTGGATTCTTAAGTCCAATTAGTAGAAGTTAACCATATAGACAATGGCTTTGAAAAACATACAATTTATTGTTTATATTATAATTCACTGGAGACTGAATATAAACTCATAGACATTTTCTTTGAGATTTAAATAATTAGGCCATGGTTTCTTAAGTATGAAACCAAAAGCACAAACAGCCAAAGAAAAAAATAGATGAACTGAACTTAAGTAGTACCTTAAATTAAAAACTTGTTTGGCCAGGCGCAGTGGCTCATGCCTGTAATCACAGCACTTTGGGAGGCCGAGGTGAGGCAGGTGGATCACGAGGTCAGGAGATCAAGACCATCCTGGCTAACACGGTGAAACCCCGTCTCTACTAAAAATACAAAAAATTAGTAAGGCGTGGTGGCACGAACCTGTAGTCCCAGCTACTCAGGAGGCTGAGGGAGGAGAATCGCTTGAACCCAGAAGGTGGAGGTTGCAGTGAGATGAGATTGCGCCACGGCACTCCAGCCTGGGTGACAGATTGGGCCTCCATCTCAAAACAAACAAACAAACAAAACCTTCTGTGTGTGTGCGTGTACAAACACCCACCTATCAACAGAGTTTAAGCAACACTGAGAAAATGTAGTCCTTATATGCTAAACAGTAATCTAGCACCAGAGATGCAATAATGAATCTGACACATTTGAGGATCTAAATCATATTCTGATGAGCTCAGATGCATTCACGATGACATGATTGTGAACTACTTAGGTAGTACTTTCCATATTGTGTTCCTGTACACATTAGATGCATATTAGGATCTCAGTAAATATTTGATTGTCTTACACTATGCTGCTTTAGGCAAACTGTTTTCCCAAAGACCCTGAGAGATGTTCTATGACTACTATGTCTTGATTTCATAGAATTCCTATAATAGTTACCTTCAGTCTCCATTTTCTTTCAGAGATTAATATGGTTTGGGTGGGAATATTTTGATAAAGACACATCTATCACAACCTATAAAAATAACTCAAATCATATCAAAATATGGTGCCACAGTTACTGTGGGAAGTACTAGCTCCCTAAGAAAGCATGATCTTAAAACAACTTTTAAACAATTTGTTGCTTACTCAATTGCTGTATGAGGAACAACTTGAGATTTATCATGCTTAATTGGCCCTCAGGGAAACATTTACTATTTTCAACATGATATGCACAGGAAACCTCCCCACACACATCTCACGAAGACGAAATGTATCCTTTGAGATTGTAGATTTGGAGTGAACCATGATGGATGTGTTTTATGAAAATAGCCTATTATTTATAGATGGATGGATTTACTGCATGATACTCCAACTTCCTAGATGTGACCTATCAGTTCAGAATGAGGCCACTTCTCAATTATAAGCCCTGATAATAATCATCTCTAGGTACTTGGCACTTTATGGAATGCAACTGTTTCCACGTGATGTCTGTCACTTCATGTAATATTTGAGTATATCGTAAGGAATATATCTCACCTAAAAACGATTTATGCTTGGGTTTAGAGAATGTTTTGGAAATAGAAACAGCAGTTCCAATATCCTAATGGGTACCCAAGGCTTTCTCACATTGTCTCATGTGTGGAGTGTTGGTTTCAGAACCAGACAGCTTGATTTCTATCCTGGTTCTGCCACTTGCAAGCTGTGTTACCTTGGGTAACTTACTGAATCTCTCTTGCCCCAATTTCCTCAAATATAAAATGCAGATATTTGTACCTGCTACATAGGATTTTGGTTAAGTCTATAGGAATTAATACGTGTGAAGAGTATAGAAGTGCATTTATTCAACACCCGTTATATAACCCAATTGTAATATAAACAATAAATTGTATGTTTTGGCCGGGTGCGGGGGCTCACGCCTGTAATCCCAGCACTTTGGGAGGCTGAGGCAGATGGATCACGAGGTCAGGAGATTGAGACCATCCTGGCTAACACAATGAAACCCCGTCTCTACTAAAAAAAATACAAAACTTAGCCAGGTGTGGTGGCGCGTGCCTGTGGTCCCAGCCACTGGGGAGGCTGAGGCAGGAGAATGGCGTGAACCCAGGAGGTGGGGCTTGCAGTGAACCAAGATCGCGCCACTGCACTCCAGCCTGGGGGACTGAGCGAGACTCCGTCTCAAAAATAAAAAAATAAAAAATAAAATAAATTGTATGTTTTTCAAAGCCATTGTCTATATGGTTAACTTCTACTAATTAGACTTAAGAATCCAGAGACCCATGTATGAATAATGTAAGCAAGGTACGCAATAACTAAATGTTAATTGATTGTTTTTCAGTTAAGAAGTATTCCCCCTTATTTATGTGTATTACGTACATAATTTCAGATTATTCTCATGTCATGGTAATTATTATCTCCATTTTACAGGTGAGGAAAATAAATATATACAACTTACCATAAAAGGTAGCCTTCAGATCTAAATAAAACTATTCTAACCTCTTCTCTAGTGGTTGTTTTCCTTTTATTGAGATCACAGGTGTTTTATTCCATTATTGTTGCTGTTATACTATGCCAAAAAAAAGAAAAAGGAAAAGAGAAGACTTAATGAGTATAAGTCTTGAATTGCTTTCTATACTTTTATGTTCTATTGTATTTTCTATACTTTCTTATTTTAATTCTCCCCTCGGGGCAGTTTTCTTTATGACATATGTCTTCCTTAGTTCTGTTTCCACAGCGCTGAGCAAAATACCTGGTTATATAACGGGTGTTGAATAAATACACTCATTTTAGGCTTTTGATACTAAACGAATCACTTTGCCCTTCTTTTTGTGCAAATTATTCTTTCTGTGTACCAGTGGTGAGACCCACACGTAAACCATATATTTAGTTCAATTGATTCCACATGCCATGAGGAGCAAGTTGAGCATCCACAAATGGGGGAAAGGATGTTGATGAGAAAATGCTGTCAATAGAGACAGTGGCTGATATTTGTTTCATTTCCATTCAGGCAGTATTTTATTCGGAGATAAAGTGATGCTCAGCTGTTCCTTAATTTCTTCTTAAAGCTCTTTCTTTATCCTGCAGGAACCCCTACAATACATTTTCAGATCTTTGAATGCAAGTTGAAGCATATGTTCATGCAGTTAAAGTATAATTAATATTTCAATAACTTAATATATGTTCATGAACTCAACTGCATTGAGTCATTTTTAAGAGAGAGCATATTCATATGAAATATTTCTCACCCATAAGTTCTAGTCCATCTTTTTATTTTAAATCATTTTCATGGTTTTTCAAATAGGAAAAAGGCTGTGATGGAGATGTGAACTGTTGTTGAATTCAAATAAGAATAAATCAATGTTTAATGAGCCGTTCTTAATGCATCTTATGTCACGATGCTCCTTTCAAGGGTTGGTGTGTAATTTTATAGCGTTGAGTAAGGTTCTTGGACATTTTATTGTATTTGAAAATGGGGGGGATTAGTAACACTCTTAAGGTGGTTTTACTCTATGTTACAAAACAAAGCTCTTTATTTGTCTTTAAAGGTGAAAAAGGAAAGAAGGGGATCAGAAAGGTATGAACATGCTACTAGGCAGGAGACAGGGCGCAAAGGATCACTTAACATTCCTCTTGTCTGAAATTATCTATTTCCATTCTATAGCATCTTTGTTTGTCATTCCCCTGGTTATGTGGCTACACATAGGCTGGCTTTGTTTCTCCATCCAAAACTCTGATCGTGTTACCTTTATAACTTGGCGTATGGCAACAGAAGGGTCAACAGTGCCACCTTCCTCATGGTTTGTGTGACTTCATTAGTGAAACAGAACTGTGGGAACCACTTTTCTAGGCAACTGTGAAGTCACTTTGGGCAAGAAGGAGACTTTCATATCTATCATGAAGTTTGATCATTTAAACAACATTATAACTTAGAAGACTTTTGGTGGGCACTATTAATAGCTTAGTGTTAAGATATTTAGAATATTGAGAAAGACTAGAATATTGAGAAAGACTCAAATTTATATTGTACATTTGATTTCATATGAAAAATATCCAATATTTCTAACTTAAATCAAAAAATCAGGTGATTCTATTTTTAAATAGTCCTCTCACCCTCCTATTCTCATGAGATGAGATGATAATATTGAAAAAATTGCAAGGAAATTTCTGTTATCTGTAGAAAAAAGTAGACAGATTGTTAGATAAAATGAAGAGCTTTTACAGAAAAATGTTATTTTGAAATGTAAACACAGAAAATGTTTCAACTCTAAAATTCTATACTTTTATGTTCCACAGTTTTGAAGATGGGGTTGTCACCACAAAAAGTCATCCAAGGAAAATTAATCTAACTGAGCTGCTCCATTTCAAAAATCTTTAAAAAATGTACAAGACTGCTGTTGCTGTTTTTAAACTTTATACTCTGTATGCAAAACACATAATTGTCTTCAAATCTGAGAGTATAAGAACCACAGTCTGATCCCTGGGAAGTTAATGCTATCGAAATCCAGAAATCAATCTGTTGTTTTTGTTTCTTGCTTGTGTTCAGAAATGAAGCATTGAATCCTTAATGTTTCAATTTTAATATAACGTCCTATCATTCATGAAGCAGGCACCCCTCTTCTTCTGTGGGAAGAGTTGCAGGAAAAATAGCTCAGTTCTCTGCCAGATGGTGGAAGCCCAGAAATAAGAAATTGGAGCCGAGAGGACAGATGAGGTCAGCTGGGCCACCTCCCCTGCCAGAGCAGACAGCCCCATCTATCTGGTGTTCGGTGGGCATGGTTACTCTGCCCATGGGCTCTGTGGCTTTTTAGAATCCCAGAGATACAGACACCACTGATTTCGGTTTTGCTTCTCATCACATTACAAGGCTGCAGCTTGTAACTGCATGATGTTACCTTTATTACTTCTGCCAATCGCATTCAACCCAGTCTCCCATCCCTCTGGTCTAGTCATGGTCCTCCAGCTATTTGACCAATAAGAGAGTTTTATCAAAGCATGACAAAGAATTTAGCGATCATTGTGACAAAACAGAATTCAATATAAAAGATATTGTGATTTTTTATAACGGCTAATGAGTCATAGAGGGCCTGTTGTCATATAAAGTCTGCCACATGATATTACATATCAGGATTGCTGCAAGCCTTTAGTCTGGGATATACACATTCCCGAGCGTTGCTGTAAGACAGCACTGCAAATTTATTATTTCTCAGTGTTGGAAACTAGAAATCAGAAATCACAGTGTTGACAGGGCTGGTTTCTTCTGAAATCTCTGAAGGGAAATCTCCTCCCTGCTTCTTTTCTAGCTTCTGGTGGTTACTGGAATCCTGGGAGTTCATTAACTTGGAAATATATTACTCCAATATCTATATTCTCATGGCCTTTCTCCCGCTGAGCCTGTATCTTTGTGTCTAAATTTTCCTCTTTTTATAAGGACACCAGTCATACTGGACTTAAGGCCCACCCTAATCCAGGAGGACCTCATCTTAATTGAATTACATTGTTAAAGACCCTATTTCCAAATAAGGTTACATTCACAAGATTTGGGTAGACATGAATTTGGGGGAGAACTATTTAATTTAGTATATAAGAGGTGGAAAATGTTTTTCTTTAAAGAGCAAAATAGTAAATGTTTTAGTCTTGGCAGGCCACACAGTCATAACTATGCAACTCTGCTACGGTGGTGTGGAAGCAACCATATATAAACCATAAATAAATGAGAGTAGCTTCATGCTAATAAAACTCTACTTATGGATACTGACATGGTTTCACTGTGTCCCCACCCAAATCTCATCTTGAATCGTAACTCCCATAATTCCCACGTGTTGTGGGAGGGAACCAGTGGGAGATAATTGAATCATGGGAGTGGTTCCCCCATAGTGGTCTCGTGGTAGTAAATGAGTCTCACAAGATCTGATGGTTTGATAAGGGGTTTTCTTTTTTTGCCTGGTTCTCATTCTCTCGTCTGCTGCCATGTAAGACGTGCCTTTCCTCTCTGCCGTGATTGTGGGCTCTCCCGAGCCATGTGGAATTGTGGGTCCATTAAACCTCTTTTTCTTTATAAATTACCAAATTTCGGGTATGTCTTTATCAGCAGCATGAAAACGGACTAATACAGACACTGAAAATTAAATTGTACATAATTTTACACATCATGAAATAGTGTATCCTTTTGATTTTTCAACTACTTGAAACTACAAACCATTCTTGTCTCATGAGCCATACATAAATAAGTGGTGAGACAAATTTTCCAAAACCTGTTTTCTTCTCTTAATGATTAATTCTCCAAATTTAAGGTGGAGAGTGGTTAGTCTATCTTAAATGAAGAAAGCATGGCTGCTACTCTGCAAAATGTTGCGTTTCTTCTGTGTCTGATTTGATTTTTACTTTTTTTTCCCCAGAATATAACAAGCTCATTATTTAAAAACTTTTCAACTGCTTAGATTGGTTTTTTTAAGTATTAGGTTTTATATTTCCAAATGGCATACTTACACAGCTATTGTTCCTAGTTTTAGTTTATGATATCTATGGATTGTTCTACTAAAAAGCAAATATTTCACTTTTTTACACTGCCTTCCTTCACACTGCCAGTACTCGCTACTCAAGCACATTTATTTTGCCTCCTCCCATTCTCCCAGAATAGAAATTTTTGGTTAAATCAGCATTCTTTGTATACATGATAACTACGTAAATACTTTTCAAAGCTGAATCACAAAATTTTAAGATTATATTTCCTTTTTTAAGAGAATGAGAGCCCCAATTTTTTTATTTACTCTGTTTTCGAGGTATCTGCTGTTCATTCACCCTCAAATTTTCTTAAAAAACTGTATAAACACTAAATATGAACCAAAAAAGCCAGCCATTTCTCCACTGCATTTCTAGGTCCGGATGGTGTTCTTCCTGTGTCCCTCTTCCAACTCCTTCGGCAGCTCCAGGGCGGGTTCCTGGCTCCCTAGGTCCAGGGCATAGCTGTTTGCCCGAGACATCTTTGGTCTCATTGTTGCAATCCTTTTTCTTTCCCTTCAATGTTGAAATTCTTTTTTTTTTTTTTCCCTGAGACGGTGTCTTGCTCTGTCGCCCAGGCTGGAGTGCAGTGGTGCAATCTCTGCTCACTGCAAGCTCCGCCTCCCAGGTTCACGCCATTCTCCTGCCTCAGCCTCCTGAGTAGCTGGGACTACAGGTGCCAGCAGCCACGCCTGGCTAATTTGTTGTATTTTTAGTAGAGACGGGGTTTCACCATGTCAGCCAGGATGGTCTCGATCTCCTGACCTCGTGATCCACCTGCCTCGGCCTCCCAAAGTGCTGGGATTACGGGCGTGAGCCACCGTGCCCGGCCTGAAATTCATTTTTACCACTGTTGTGTTTTCTCGAGTTGTATCATTCAGTTGCTCCCTGAGCCAGAATGTATGGGTGGTACATTTGCTGAGATATTTTTCACCTGAAAAGGACTCTATCTGTTCTTACACTTAGTAGATAATTTGGTCATATCATGAACTCAAAAAGAAATAGCATTTAACTATCATTGTGAAACCACTTACTTGTTTAACTTCTGGCTTTGCGGATTGCTGTCAAAAAGTCCGAGCTGTTCTGATTTCCATCATTTGGTATGTGACTTTTTAATTTAATTTAATATTTTATTTTTATTTATTTATTTTTTAAGAGACAGAGTCTCGTTCTGTTGCCCAGGCTGGAGTGCAGTG
Source organism: Theropithecus gelada (assembly GCF_003255815.1). NCBI lineage: Eukaryota > Metazoa > Chordata > Mammalia > Primates > Cercopithecidae > Theropithecus > Theropithecus gelada. The sequence continues at coordinate 9,001,481 of NC_037677.1, read as the reverse complement.
GTATGATCATGGCTCACTGCAACCTTGACCTCCTGGGCTCCAGCAATCTTACCAACTCAGTCTCCTGAGTAGCTGTGACCACAGCACACACCACCAGGCCTAGCTAATTAAAAAAGATCGTTAGAAAAAAACAGCTAATGCATACTGGGCTTAATACTTAAGTGACCGTTTGATAGGTGCAGCAAACCACCATGGCCATGTTTACCTATGTAACAAACCTGCACACCCTGCGCATGTATCCCAGAACTTAAAATAAAAATAAAATGCAGAGACAGGGTCTCGCTATGCTGCCCAAGCTGCAAGCTGCTATCCAACTCCTAGCCTTAAGCAATCGTCTCACCTTGGCCTCCCAAGTAGCTATAACTATAGTCATGCACCACACTCCACTAACTTTTTTCTTTCTTTTCTTTTCTTTTTTTTTTTTTCTTTTTTAGAGTTGAGACCCTGTTTGTTGCCCAGGCTGGTTTGGAACTCCTCACCTCAAGCAATCCTCCAACCTCAGTCTCCCAAAATGCTGGGATAATAGGCATGAACCACTATGCCTGACAGTATGTGACTGTTTAAAAATTTTGAAGCTTTTTGAATCTTTTATTTTTTGTTTGGTGTTTTGATATTTCCAAAAGTGTGTTTTCGTATGAGTCCCCTTTCTTCCACACTTGGCATTGGGAAATATTTGGTGGTGTTTTCATGCCATAAAATTGTGTCTTTTCATTCTGGGAAATACTATTGTATAATTTTTTGAGGTTCTCACCTCCACTTTCTCTGCCCGGAACTTCTATTAGTCATTTTGTTCTATTTGTCTATTAGGATATCCATTAGTCACATATTTTTCATTCTAGATTGATTGATTTTCTTATTGATTTCTATCTCCTCTGTCTTATTTTCTATTATTATTTTGTTTAGTCCTGCAGAAGTTCTAAACACTGTTTTCTCATCCTTCTACTCATTGCTAGCCTTTTGTGACATTTTTAATCTCTGTGAACTCCTTTTGGTTCTTTGAATGTTCATTTCTGTTCCTGTTTTGTTTTACAAGACTCTGTTTCTTTCTCATGGATGTAATTTATTTTTATCTCTCTGAAGATGTTATAGTTTCTTAGAAGTTTTCTTCTGTTCTCTCTTTTTCTCTTCTTCCTTTGACTTCTGTTTCGTTTATTTTCTCTCCTGTCTTTCATGCTGAATGTTTCTGCTCATTGGAAGTTCTGTGCATGAGATTGGTGTTTGCCAAATTCTGATGGGTTGGGTCTTTGCGGAGTGCTTCCAACAGCAAAATGTCATTGTCTGTTATGTTACCTTTTTTTTTTTTTTTTTGAGACGGAGTCTGGCTCTGTCGCCCAGGCTGGAGTGCAGTGGCTGGATCTCAGCTCACTGCAAGCTCCGCCTCCCGGGTTCACGCCATTCTCCTGCCTCAGCCTCCCGAGTAGCTGGGACTACAGGCGCCGCCACCTCGCCCGGCTAGTTTTTTGTATTTTTGGTAGAGACAGGGTTTCACCGTGTTAGCCAGGATGGTCTTGATCTCCTGACCTCGTGATCCGCCCATCTCGGCCTCCCAAAGTACTGGGATTACAGGCGCCTGCCACCTCGCCCGGCTAGTTTTTTGTATTTTTAGTAGAGACGGGGTGATATCTTATCTTTTAAGGCAGTCAGACGACCTCTAGGAAATTCTCTAATCTGATGGATACAACCCTGGCTACCTGCAGCTAGTAGCTGAGCAGAAGGATGGTTAGCAGGTTGTCCTTCCCTTCCTGCCATCATGCTTTCAGTAAACAGGGAGGAGGACATTTCCACCCTGAGTTAGGTCAGTAATTTTCTTTTCCAAGGAATCTCTGATTTAAACTCTTCAGAGAGAAAATATCTTGCCTTGTACTGGGTAGAGGAGGGGATCTGAGGTCCAATTTTTTTGTCCAATATAGTTCCTCATGTTTAAGCTGCATCTTGGTCGTTAGTTCCTAAATTTTCAGAGGGTCCGAGGTAGCAAATCACCTTTCTACTTGTTAGTTTCCTTTATTTTGGCTTCTTGGGTTCTCCTCGTTCCATTTCAGATCTCCATTTGTTTTCCCTCTCTATACTTGTTATCTCTTCCAAATTATTGTCTTGATTTTCATTCTCCTTGCGACAATGGATTTGTAAATGTTTGTATTCCTTTTGTCATTTTAGTGGCGTTTCCTGTCATGTTTTAAGATAAGACAAGTATTTCCATGTCTGAGTAGTTTTCTTCTTATCCTGCCCATGTGTAAATCTTCCGACATTCAGTTAATTCGAGTCTACGATATGATGGAAAAAAGAAAAAAACTATATGTTTTCTTCAGAATTAGTAAGGCTTGTTCTAAATATATGATCGTAGTGATTTCTTTTTTTTGCTACAAATATATCATTTTCCCTTAAATTTGCTCCTGTCAGTAATAAATAGATAAATAGCACATCTTATGTTCATATGTTATTTTATCAATTTTTGAATCTGCTTTTCTGTGCTGTATAATATTTGACTTTCACAAGGATCCTCAGATATAGGCCAAAATACCCCTTAATAGTTGATTACAAAAGCTCAGTATGTCTAAGTGACTAATTTATTTTCAGATGTTTACAGAACACTCACTCAGAGTCACAAATAAAACAGCCACAGCCTCTGCCCTGTTGGCCTTACCCAAAGTCCCGTAACTACTCAAACTAAGACCAGAAAAAATTCTGACTTTCTAATGCCTGCAGTGCAGTATGGCATGGTGGAAATAGTATCATCTTTAGTATTAAATTAATACCTGGTAAAATCTGTTTCAACATGTGTCATTTGTATGACTTTGGAAATCTCATCAGTCTCTTGCACTTGTATTTTTGCATAAAAGAAGATGAGAATAATTCCCTAGCTCTTAAGAGTATTCTATTTATCAAATGAGATAATGAAGTCAACGTGCTAAGAATAAAGGCTGGCACTTAGCAGTTGCTCAATATAAAAGAACCTAATTTCTTTTGGAAAAATTGTCAGTATGCAAGGTCTATTAGTCTGTTCAGGAATTACAGTAAAATTCCACAGAGAATCTTTCTTTCTAGTACCTCCCTATTTAACCAAGATCCCACGGGCTTTTAGATTAATCTAGATCCTGCCTTTTCTTGGGATCATTTAATGGCTAAACCAAGAATAACTCAGCCTAATATTTATTTCCCTTGGGCAGACATAAAAAGCAAAAGACTATGGGGTGAGGAACACACAGAGTGGATGTAAAATGGTAAACTTTTACCGAACGTAAGCATTGGATTGAGAAGATGCCCTCAAATCCCATCTTAGAGGTGACTTTGTGTTTAGTATAATCAGATCCCCATGGATTTACCTTCAATGTGCACACTTCCCATAATGCTTCATTTTAGAAACTTCTGATGATTGCCTTATCACAGATTCTTGGTTGATTTACATAGCCCGAATTATTTATGTACGTGAATGTACATCAGTACCCAGCATTAGCTTTGTATTACACAGTATTATAGTGGATGGCACTGAATTCTGCTGTAAGTGCCCTGCAGTAGAGATTCCAGCTATAACGACATCCTTGCACGTGTGAGCTGAGGAAAGTTTTTGAAGTGTCTCTGTGTGCCTAGGTTTGATATGTATGGACGATTGTTTCATATATAAAAGAGATACAATTATACATGAATTTTATATATTAGACTCAAAAATGCCAACTACTCAAGTTTAGAGTTTGGTGGAAATATCTGAACACTAATGGATAATTAATAGCTAAGGCTGAATAAATAATCCCTTTGACACCAAACATCACTTTTAGTGGAAGAAATAAACATTTATTTAAAGACTCTCATGAGTCACGTAGATATTTTGTTATTTTTACTTCTTTTTATTATTCCAGCATCACACATATTCTAGGCTATAGGTTGTTTTTCCATTTGCCTTTTTAAAGTAATGGGGTCTTGTAATTTATTTTAGCTCAAGACTCTTGACGTGCCAGAATGTGTAGCTATTTTAGGTTATTCAGGCCTATGTCGGTCAATATATTATGCCAATCTTAGTCTGCTAGATAAGGATTTAAGATTTAATGTGCATAGAGTACATTTTTAACATCACACAAATAATCCAAAAAACATCTCAGTGGAGAAGCTTTCATTATAACTTTTTTTTGGGTGAAAATATCAAAGAGAAATTTAAATCCATAAATTGCCCTAAGCAAGAGAGAGATGTATTATGAAATAGTCCTGTTCTTTCTAAAGCCTTCTTCCAGACATCTTTCTTTTGTACCCTCCTCTTCCTAAAAATTTGAAGCCCAAGTCAGAAACCAAAGGTGATTTTCTTGTTTTATGTCAGAAAGTGTATTACCTCTTGTTACCTGATAAATATCAAGAAGAGTGATCCTGCATATACAGTTGACCAATGGCAAAGCTCATAAAAGGACAGTAAAACTTGGCTTTATTTGTTTGGTCAACAATATCACAAGGATTCCCCTTAATGTGCTTAATGAGATCTCTAAAAAAAAAAAAAAAAAAAAAATTGCATTTGACACCACTTTAAAAAGTAGGAGTTGTACTCAGAAAAAAGTAATTTATTTGTTTCTAAGGGAAAGTAAGATGCCATTTGATTTATAGAGTTTTGTTAATGCTGTATCTGATCCATTTTAATTAATTGTCCCTGACAGATGTATCTTTTTTTTGAAATTTTCACTCTAATGGCAGAGTTAGCAGCTTGAATCTGAAATTATTAGGGTATATGTTAGATTAATTGAATCTCCAGCTGTTTTAATTTAGCTTGGTTCTTTCTCTTAGGCATAAATTGAAACTATATGATATGACCTAAGATAAGATTATTTATGATGTGAAACTAAGTATTACAGAAAAAGATATTTTTAAGATAAAATAAACTTTGGATCATTTAGTAGGCTTTCAGTTAACACATGAGGAAACTGAGGCAGAAGAGGTGAGTAGTCCAGAGGCACAGATGTATTGAGAAGACATGGGGCTAGATTCAAAGACCCTGAAATTCCAGCTTAACACCCTGGCAAACATAATTTACATGGATTATAGTTATATTTTAACATGTAGAAAGAAACCTTGCTAAAATATTTTTATAAACATCACTGACCATAGAGGCCAGTCCCATTACAGATACAGGCAACACTGTGAAATAGAGAAAATATACCTTTTGATGCTTATCTTCACAGCAATGTGTTCTCTTAAGATCTCGAAGCCCACTGAGATGAACTCAAGCAGTTGTAACAGCAATATCGTGAATAGCTAAAGTAACCACAACCAAATAATTCCCTTTATGATTCTAAAGGTGTGATACTTTTCTGTCATACTCACTGTTTTAATATGAAGATCTTGAATATTTAAAACCATTCAGATTCTGAAATCATATATTTGGATATAAATTTATATTTAGACATTATTTTGAATTGTTATAATTGACTCTTAACAAAAAAAATGTGGTGTTAGGCCATTCTTGCATTGCTGTAAAGAAATATCTGAGGCTGGGTAATTTACAAAGAAAAGAGGTTTATTTGGCTCATGGTTCTGCAGGCTATGCAAGCATGACACCGGCATCTGATTGGCTTCTTGTGAGGCCTCTGGTAGCTTTTACTCATGGCAGAATGTGAAGAGGGAGCAGGTATCTCACAGGGCAGGGAAGTAGCAAGAGAGAGAATGGGTGGGGGCAGGTGGCACACTTTGCAACAACCAGATCTCAGGAGAACTCACTTACTATGGACAAGACAGCACCTAGCCATGAGGGATCTGCCCCCAGGATCCAAAGACCTCCCACCAGGTCCCACCCCCAACACTGGGGATTACAATTCACCATGAGATTTGGGCAGGGAAAAATATCCAAACTGTATAAAATGCTATGACGCAGATGAGATCACCACGTTTTCCCCCCTCTATTATAATATGAAGAACCCCCAGTTCAAAACAGCTTAAACCTCTTTCCACCAAATCATGGAGCTTGCAAATGGCCATGCTGGAACTTGAATCTAGATGGTCTGATAAATTATCAATAATTGTGTTTCGTAAAAAAATTTTTTTTTTTTTTTTTTGAGACGGAGTCTCGCTCTGTCGCCCAGGCTGGAGGGCAGTGGCCAGATCTCAGCTCACTGCAAGCTCCACCTCCCGGGTTCATGCCATTCTCCTGCCTCAGCCTCCGAGTAGCTGGGACTACAGGCGCCTGCCACCTCGCCCGGCTAATTTTTTTTGTATTTTTTTTAGTAGAGACGGGGTTTCACCGCGTTAACCAGGATGGTCTTGATCTCCTGACCTCGTGATCCACCCGTCTCGGCCTCCCAAAGTGCTGGGATTACAGGCTTGAGCCACCACGCCTGGCATGTTTTGTAAATGTTAAATAAAAGTCGGAGATGAGACCGGGCACGGTGGCTCACGCATATAATCCCATCACTTTGGAAGGCCGAGACAGGCGGATCATGAGGTCAAGAGATCCAGACCATCCTGGCCAACATGATGAAATCCCGCCTCTACTAAAAAATACAAAAATTAGCTGGACAGCTACTCGGGAGGCTGAGGCAGGAGAATCGCTTGAACCAGGAGGCAGAGGTTGCAGTGAGCCAAGATCATGCCATTGCCCTCCAGCTTGGTGACAGAGTGAGATTCTGTCTAAAAACAAAAAAGTTGGAGATGAAGTAAAACTGGTATTTAACTAGGCTTAGGCTTCACTGTACTCCAAATGTCAATCCACATTCCTAAACAAAAGCCTTAAGCCTGATCAAAATATTTCACTAAAGTAAAATAAAGAGCAGAGAATTTGGGAAAATTGGCTAGCCATAAGTAGACAGCTGAAACTGGATCCTTTCCTTACTCCTTATACGAAAATTAATTCAAGATGGATTAGAGACTTAAATGTTAGACCTAAAACCATAAAAACCCTAGAAGAAAACCTAAGTAATACCATTCAGGACATAGGCATGGGCAAGGATTTCATGTCTAAAACACCAAAAGCAACGGCAACAAAAGCCAAAATTGACAAATGAGATCTAATTAAACTAAAGAGCTTCTGCACAGCAAAAGAAACTACCATCAGAGTGAACAGGCAGCCTACAGAATGGGAGAAAATTTTTGCAATCTACTCTTCTGACAAAGGGCTAATACTCAGAACCTATAAAGAACTCAATCAAATTTACAAGAAGAAAACAAACAACCCCATCAAAAAGTGGGCAAAGGATATGAACAGACACTTCTCAAAAGAAGACATTCATTCATACAGCCAACAGACACATGAAAAAATGCTCATCATCACTCGCTATCAGAGAAATGCAAATCAAAACCACAATGAGATACCATCTCACACCAGTTAGAATGGCAATCATTAAAAAATCAGGAAACAACAGGTGCTGGAGAAGATGTGGAGAAATAGGAACACTTTTACACTGTTGGTAGGACTGTAAACTAGTTCAACCATTGTGGAAAACAGTGTGGTGATTCCTCAAGGATCTAGAACTAGAAATACCATATGACCCAGCCATCCCATTACTGGGGATATACCCAAAGGATTATAAGTCATGCTGCTATAAAGACACATGCACACGTATGTTTATTGCGGCACTATTCACAATAGCAAAGACTTGGAATCAACCCAAACGTCCATCAGTGGCAGACTGGATTAAGAAATGTGGCACATATACAATGTGGAATACTATGCAGCCACAAAAAAGGATGAGTTCGTGTCCTTTGTAGGGACATGGATGCAGCTGGAAATCATCATTCTCAGCGAACTATCGCAAGAACAGAAAACCAAATACTGCATGTTCTCACTCATAGGTGGGAATTGAACAATGAGATCACTTGGACACAGGAAGGGGAACATCACACACCAGGTCCTATTGTGAGGAGGGAGTGGGGCGAGGGATAGCATTAGGAGATATACCTAATGTAAATGACAAGTTAATGGGTGCAGCACACCAACATGGCACATGTATACGTGTGTAACAAACCCGCACGTTGTGCACATGCACCCTAGAACTTAAAGTATAATAAAAAATAAAAAATAAAAAGATATACATACACATGGATATGTACATATATATGTGTATATACGTGTGTGTGTTTCAAATATAACATTAAAAAAAAGAATTTGGGAAGGAAATAATGAATTTCTGTTCCCTTTGGTAATTAAATACAACAGCTGGAATTTAAACTCTATTCTGTCCTTTTTGTTAAAATATAAGATCTAACACTCCATTCTCTCCACCTGATAATAGCAATTTTGAAATTTCCAAATTAACACTACGAATCTACTTAAGAAATGAGAAACAAAATTAAATAATATTATTGCCATAATTCCTTACCAAAAGGCTATATTTTCCATGACTTTCTTTACATGGGTTCTAGGCTTCTATTTATTAAACACTCTTCATTTATCACACATCACTGTCCATGATACAGGGTATGAGGTTGGTATAAATATCCTTATTTTTTAAAAATAATTGAGGTTTAAGAGATTACGTTATCTGCCCATTATCAAAGACTATAAGAGGGAAAGCCAAGACTAGAAACTCCTGAATTCACTTTAAGTGGCAATTTCATTGTTTTGTTTTTGTAATTATTTACTAATGATTTTGTTTTAATAAAGTTTGTTTCAACAATGGTTTCATTAATTGCAAAGTGATTACAAAGGATTTTATTTTTATTTGTTTAAAAAAATGAACAAAATAATACAAAGTAAAGAGTGAATGAATGTCACTTTCATATGACATTTGGCTCTTCTCACCCAGTAAATGACCATTGTTGGTATCGACCTAGAGTTGTAAGTGAAGACCCTACAACTCTCCTCCTCAGTTACATTTCTAAGATAATCACTTTCACTCTTCTGTCTCCTTTTTAGTTCTTTCTGTAGTTGCTTTCATGATTAGGCTACAATATATCTCTTTCTTCTGTAATAAGCTTTTTAAAAAGTGTTGATTGATTTCTCTTCTTGAAAGATAAGACACTTTGAGAGGCCGAGGTGGGAGGATCACAAGGTCAGGAGTTCGAGACCAGCCTGGCCAATATGCTAAAACCCTGTGTCTACTAAAAATACAAAAATTAGCCAGGCATGGTACCGTGTGCCTGTAATCCCAGCTACTCAGGAGGCTGAGGCAGAAGAATCTCTTAAACCCCGGAGGTGGAGGTTGCAGTGAGCCGAGATTGCACCACTGCACTCCAGCGTGGGTAACAGAGTGAGACTCCATCTCAAAAAAACAAAAAAACCAAAAACAAAAAAACAAAAAAACAAAAAAAAAGAAGAAAGATAAGACAATGACTTGTTCACACGGGATATTTCTTTTTCCAGGTTCTAATTTCTGTCACATTTTAAAATGTAAAAAAAAAAACAAAAAAAAAAAAGCAAAAAAAAAAAAAAAAAACTGGCTAGTTTTATAACTGTAAATAATATACCTAATATATCCCTTTTTCTGTACTTTCTCCTCCAATCCGCCTCCCAACTTCTGTTTGCTACACTATCACTCAGGCTTTGTGTTATGTACATTCAGTGCTGCCACCCTAATTAAGCTTTTTGTGCTTTGTATATATTGACACCAAAAGTTGAAGACTTATGCTCAGGTCTTGATACGTCATATATTGTAAAATCAAGATGTGCATCTGGCACCACAGAAGTGATACAATGTTATACTATTAAAACATTGCTGCTCAATCAGAAGTTTACAAAGTTTCCTTAGAGCTTTGAAGACATTTTCCCTATGAATTCAACCCTATATTGAGGGCTGTACATAGTGCTGTGGATGAGAAGTCTGATGCCAATCTGATTTTCTCTTTGTAGGCAAAGATTCATTCTCTTTGAAAGCTTTTAGTGATCTTGCCCAGTGATCTCTTTTCTTTAATATTTCACCTTCTTCAGTTTCCTTTAGCTTATTCACCTCTAGGTGCACTAAGTTCTCTGCTAAATAACTGTATCTGTACATGTAAGTTTATAGGGCGAGTATAGAAAATTGATGGGGGTTGTTTAACGCATACAACAGAGAAAACATTATGATAAGGCCTGAGGACAGATATCCAAAATTGGGAATCATGGGGCACTGCTGTCTATTTATTTGATAAATGTTTTAATATGAAATTACACTGGTCAAAGCTGTAGCATTATGAAATAAAAATACAATAGCAATATTACAAAATGACTTTTTCTTTGAGTAAAGTAAATAATTTCTGCTGATTTCTGTTAATATGAGTCTTAGAATTTTTCCTGGAGGCTACTATGCCTCTGTAATATGTGCTGTTATGTCAGAATGGGAATACATGTTCTATTTAACAATCATAAATAACCTATAATTCATAAATTTAAGTTTACTTTTGAAGAAAAAAAGCTTGAGAAACACGTTTTTTCTAAATAGTCTGATAATTTATGTAGAACTGAATTTTCAACCATTTGTTATTATTAATTAATTAATTTTGTGTTTTGAAAAATATTAATTAACAGAACCCATTATTTTGTATCTGAAATTTTTAGTTTCATGGTAAAGCCATGCTGATGATGGATATTATTTTAAGCTGATAAGGAAATCAGCAAGTGCAGGAAATACTCAATCAGTTCCTCGTGGATCTGCTCTTTTGTGATATTCTCTCTCTCTCTCTCTCCCTCTCTTTTTTTTTTTTTTTTTTCTGATGTGGAGTCTCGCTCTGTCGCCCAGGCTGGAGTGCAGTGGCGTGATCTCAGGTCACTGCAACCTCTGTCTCCCAGGTTCAAGTGGTTTTCCTGCCTCTTCTGTGATATTATAACTGACCACAGCACCTGCTTTAAGGGACCATCAGTGACTAGCAGGGCATGCAGCTCGGAGTGTGGTCCATTGAGATTTAGATGCTGAAACCCCAAGCCAGACAGATTGCATGTCTTGTTACTTTTAAACCCTTCTTCTGGTTAATAAAATGCTCTGTATTACCAATATGAGTACATTCGGTTCCTATTTTAGGTTTTGATTTTCACAACCAAAATGTAAGTGAAGCTATGAAGGATTATGAATTTGAACCATATGAAAAAAATTATTAGATAGCTCTTACATCTCTTAAGTTATTACTCGGCATTTGTAATGGGTTTAAACTATAGCCTATATTCCTAAATACAGCTATGAAACTGTCCTCAATCTGAACATTCTGTCTGTCTCTCTCTCACTCTATATATACATATTTTTTCTCATATGTATATATGAGAAAAAAATTAAGGAAAATTAAGGGATTTGTAAAAATATTTTAAAATATGTAATCTAACTAAATGATATACTTTATGTAACTCATTAAATACAGTATTATAGTATTAATCTGTGGATAAAAAAACTATATGCACAGTATATATATATATACACATATATATTTGTACACAGACACATACACATATACACATACAAATACACAGATACACACACACTACATTGAGTGAACATATAGAAAGAATATATTATGTAAATACTGGGAAAATCTGTCAAAGTATTAACAGTTAATATTAATATCTTTCATTACTAGACTTGAGTAATTTTTAATTATTTTAATTAAAGGCTTTCTGTATATTCTGTTTTTAGAATATATTACTCTTTTTTTATTCTTTTTTTTTTTTTTTTTTTTGAGACGGAGTCTCACTCTTTTGCCAGGCTGGAGTGCAGTGGCGCGATCTTGGCTCACTGCAACCTCTGACTTCCCGGTTCAAGTGATTTTCCTGCCTTAGCCTCCTAAGTAGGTGGGACTACAGGCCTTGCCACCATGCTTGGCTAATTTTTGTATTTTCAGTAGAGACGCGGTTTCATCATTTTGGCCAGGATGGTGTTGATTTCGTGACCTCATGATCCACCTGCCTCAGCCTCCCAAAGTGTTGGGATTACAGGCGTGAGCCACCACACCCAGCAGAATATGTTACTTCTTATAATAGGCTATGTACACACATGTACACATGTGTACACACACAAACACACACACCACACACAAGTATAACTTCTTTGTTCAAATAACTTTTTCAACATTTTGAAATATCAAACTGGGCGCAGTGGCTCATGCCTATAATCCTAGCAATTTGGGAGGCTGAGGCAGACAGATCACTTGGGGTCAGGAGTTCGAGACCAGCCTGGCCAACATGGTGATACCCGGTCTCTACTAAAAATACAAAATTAGCTGGGTGTGGTGGCAGGCATCTGTAATCCCAGCTACTTGGTTTGTGGTGAGACAGAAGAATGACTTGAACCCCAGAGGGTGGAGGTTGCAGTGAGAGGAGATCGTGCCATTGTACTCCAGCCTGGGCAACAAGAGCGAAATTCCATCTCAAAAAAGGAAAAAAGAAAGAAAAAAATATCAAATACCCCCCCTTCACAAATCAGTCTGATGGTTTGCATAAACAGATGAAAACCATGTGTAATTAATTTTCAAATTTTTTTTTAAAAAGAACAAAGAGCTTTCAGGAATTTTTGGAAGTTTAATTTTATCCCCCAAACAACATTTGCCTACCTAATTATGATGTGTTTTAAGGATAGTAAGTGGTTCAGATGAAGACCTGTTTTTTTTGTTGTTGTTGTTTTGTTTTGTTTTTGTTTTTGTTTTATAGGCAGGTTTGAAATGCTTTAATGATTTTCTCTAAACATTTGAATATGATCACTGATCACATTTAGTTAGCTCACAATACGATGACAGTTAAAAAGATGGAAGTGAGCACCAATGAAAATTGAAATCTACTACTGTTTTTAAATTAGTAATTGATTTAGTTGCTATTAGCTATTGTTTAAGTTATTCAGTTTTAAGAAGCTCTGAAATATCTGTTGTGTGCAGCATTTACGGATCATGATAGCTTAACTTTGTCCATTTATGAGTTAAGGTGCCGAGTTATGGCAGTGTCCTGAAGCTTTCAAAGGTAAAGCCTCACATAAGAAGTCAGTCATTATGGCTGGCAGATATTCATCTCTCTGCTGTTTTGCTTGGTTTCTTCTATTCGAAATTGAATTAAATCTCCTGAAAATTCATGTGCAGAGTGAGACTTTGACTAAAATAGCACGTTTGTCTTTATATTTTTAATTTGTTTTAGCAAAAATGAAAAATACATTTATGCTTTATGACAAATTATTTCTGATGATGAAAACAAAAAAAAAGTTTGGAAATGTTTTTCTTTAAATAAATTTTAAACATATGCTTCTGATGAAAACAATATTTAAATAAAATTGGACATTGGCATAAGGTCACTCTAGATGTTTAAATTTGAGATGGCAATTTTAGAAGCTGATTTTACCAAACTTCATTATTTTTAATGTCTTATTAGCCTTCTTCTTATCCCAGTATTGAACCAATTTAGTTTAAATCCCGCCTATAATATAATTCTTGCCACCTGTAACTGTCTTTCTGTTGTATGCCAATTCTTACTTCTATTTTTATTGAAATTATTGTTTTTCCTTAATAATTATCTTTATAGTTTCTAAGAATTACTCTTTCGATGTGTAGATTTAAAAATACAAAACATGTAACATTTAATTGCAGACATTATGCTAAAATCATATTAAAATTCATTCATGAAAAATACGTCTTCTCTACTCACATTTCTTTGTGAGGGTGTTTGTTTGTTTGTTTGTTTTTTGCCTTTTTCAGAGCACAACCTTTAGCAGGTAAATCAAAGATGAAAACAAGATGCCATTCTTCATTATTTGGGATTTACATCTTTATTATATTTAAGATTTATATTTTATCTGTTTAAATAACATGAATTATATTAGAATTATATATATACACACACAGATATGTATCTATTTATATTTCTCTCTATATATTTAACCTATACCTATCTATTTAAAATATCTAACAGTATATAGAAAATGAAACAAAGAACACCATCAAATGAAAGAAAATCAAAATACACTGGAACAACCTTAAAAATAAGAAACACAACATGGTGAAAACCTGTCTCTACAAAAAATGCAAATAATTAACTGGGAGTGGTGGTGCATATCTGTGGTCACAGCTACTCAGGAGGTGGAGGTAGGAGGATGGCTTGAGCCCAGGGAAGTTGAGAATGTAATGAGCCATGATCATGCCACTGTACTTTGGCCTGGACAAGAGAGTGAGACCCTGTCTCAAAAAAAAAAAAAAAAAAAAAAAGAATAAAGAAACATATCTGCTAAGATATAAAATGCAAATACAGGATTTGAGAAATGTGTGTTATCTGATACTGAATCAATTATCCATAGATGTATAACATCAGCTTTTAAAAATATAGCCATTTGGGGCTGGACACGGTGGCTCATGACTGTAATTCCAGCACTTTGGGAGGCTGAGGTGGGTGGATCACTTGAGGTCAGGAGATAGAGACCAGCCTGGCCAACATGGTGAAACCCTGTTTCTACTAAAAAAAAAAAAAAAAAAAAAAAAAAAGTCCAAAAAAATTTAGCCAGGCGTGGTGGCATGCACCTGTAAATCCCAGATACTCAGGAGGCTGAGGCAGAACAATTGCTTGAACCTGGGAGGCAGAGGTCGCAGAAAGCCCAGGTCATGCCGTTTGCACTCCAGCATGGGGGACAGAGCAATACCCTGTCTCAAAGAAAAAAAAAATATATATATATATATATATGTGTGTGTGTGTGTGTGTATATATATGTGTGTATATATGTGTGTGTGTGTGTAAATATATATGTGTGTATATATATGGCCATTTGGTATCCGTCACGTGTCAGACAGTATGTTAAGTACATTTCCACTCCCTAATTACTCTCCTTAGAGCAACCCAGCTACCATTACATTTTACAGTTGAGGTGATTTAGGTGTAGTCTTTTTAATTCCCATATAAAGCTAGTGCAGCTAGTTGCTCTTGCCAGTAAACACAGCTGCCTAGTAGAAAACATGACAAATTATTTATCAAAGTAAAATGTCACAATTAATTGTAGATTACTGGAAAATGTAAAATATTAGTAAGGAGATCAGAAAGGCTTTAAAATTTCCTTCACTTCCTGCCTTGGTATGCTTGTTACTTTCTTTAAAAATCATAAACTCATACCATTAAAATACCTGAAATCCAGGTAATAGTACATATAGAAGGATGTCTGACAACGTTTACAGAAGGTTAATGCCCCATTGAAGAAATGATGAACATGTATCTTAAATATTATCTAAAAATGACATACAAAGGCTAGAAACCCCATTCGAGTTGTGAATATTCAGGAATCATAGATGCCAGCCAAATGATGACCATGATGAAGCTCCCTAAGTTTTTGGTTGATTTGTATGTGTCACTATGGAAGCTAGGACAGTGGCCTCAGGCTTTCTATCTTTGAAAGGTAAGAGAAAAAAATTATAACCGGTGTTTGATTTATTTGACGAGAAAATGAATAAAAGGGGCAAGAATAATGTTAAAATCTGTATATTTAATCATTTGCGTTTACATATATAAATAGAACCCTTATCTACTATAATTGACCTTGTAAGCATCATTACAAACATAATTATTTTTTTAATTTTTATTTTATTTTTTGAGACGGAGTCTCAATCTGTTGCCCAGGCTGGTGTGGTGGCGCAATCTTGGCTCACTGCAACCTCTGCCTCCCGGGTTCAAGCAAGCCTCAGCCTCCCGAGTAGCTGGTACTACAGACGCCCGCCACCATGCCCAGCTAATTTTTGTATTTTTAGTAGAAGCAGGGTTTCACCATATTAATCAGGCTGCTCTTGAACTCCTGACCTCGTGATCCGCCCATCTCGGCCTCCCAAAGTGCTAGGATTACAGGCGTGAGCCACAGCACCCAGCCATAAACACAATTATTAATCCTTACTAAGCATGTGAACATCTGCCATGCATATGTGTATATATAATATATACAATATCAAGTGTATCTATTATATATAATATATATTAATTATATATATTATGTGATTATAGTTTATAATATAAAGTGTATAGTATATCTAATTAATACATATTATATATTATATATCTAATATATAATGTCTATTATATATGTATAATATATCTAGTATATCTAATACGTATTTTGTATATACATATATATATAGAGAGAGAATGATAACATTTGTGTTTTAAAGGTGGGTACCTGGAATACTCCTATAGAGCTGAGAGAGAAACTTCAATAGCTGGTTCTGAGAAACAGATTTCAATCAATCCTTCAGAAAACTTTATTGTTTGATAGGAACATTGCAGAGCAGGATGAATTCTTTGGAGAAAGTTTAAGACGCAGTTACAGGTAATAAAAAAACTTCCCTGTAAAAGTTTATCTTTCTTTTCTTTTTTTTTTTTGAGACAGAGTCTCGCTCTGTGCCCCAGGCTGGAGTGCAGTGGCGCAATCTCGGCTCACTGCAAGCTCCACCTCCCGGGTTCCCGCCATTCTCCTGCCTCAGCCTCCCGAGTAGCTGGGACTACAGGCGCCGCCACCTCGCCCGGCTAGTTTTTTGTATTTTTAATAGAGACGGGGTTTCACCGTGTTAGCCAGGATGGTCTCGATCTCCTGACCTTGTGATCCGCCCACCTCGGCCTCCCAAAGTTCTGGGATTACAGGCGTAAGCCACCGCGCCCGGCCGTAAAAGTTTATCTTAACAATTGTTTTCTTGTTTTCTTTTTTCTTTTCTTTTTTTTTTTTTTTTTTTTTTTTTTTTGAGACGGAGTCTCGCTCTGTCACCCAGGCTGGAGTACAGTGGCCGGATCTCAGCTCACTGCAAGCTCCGCCTCCCGGGTTCAGGCCATTCTCCTGCCTCAGCCTCCCGAGTAGCTGGGACTACAGGCGCCGCCACCACGCCCGGCT
>NC_037677.1:8895618-8984697 GCF_003255815.1 Theropithecus gelada | reverse complement strand
GGAGTCTCGCTCTGTCACCCAGGCTGGAGTACAGTGGCCGGATCTCAGCTCACTGCAAGCTCCGCCTCCCGGGTTCACGCCATTCTCCTGCCTCAGCCTCCCGAGTAGCTGGGACTACAGGCGCCGCCACCACGCCCGGCTAGTTTTTTGTATTTTTTAGTAGAGACGGGGTTTCACTGTGTTAGCCAGGATGGTCTCCTGACCTCGTGATCCGCCCGTCTCGGCCTCCCAAAGTGCTGGGATTACAGGCTTGAGCCACCGCACCCAGCCAACAATTATTTTCAGTTAACATTCCAAAGACAAATATTTGCATTTTATACCAGGTTCAGAAAAGCACCCAAGAATGTAAAATAGTGTCAGCTTCTAAGACACAGTAGACAAGGAGGACAATGTTTTATAAATCACAGAGAGGTTGAAGCATTTTACACTGTCAGAATATATCTCTGTGTCTGTCTGTGCATACAAGCTTATTTTCCTGGAAAGGATTTCTGTGAGAAAGAACTTGTGGGGAAGAAAACTAATTACTACTAACAAGTTACATACATGTTGGGAGATTGTTTTCAAGCAGATCTGAGAGGAGAGGGTTAACACGTGAAACAATACCCGAGCGTTCTATACCCAGGATGCCGTTACAGCAAATGAGGTAATACTGGTCTGCCGGGACTAGGTAAAGGGGTGGCTTAGAAAGGATGATCTCAAGCTGCAGCCAAATCTAAATTAATTAACTCCAGCTACTCTGAAATTCTATTGTGAGAAAGTGGTGGCTGAAGCCAGGTCTCAAACTGTACTATGTCATGACGAGAGAGGAATGAAAAATTAACACATATCTTACTGTGACACAGAATGACTAAGCTGCAATATTAGATAACTTGGGTCAAATGTGGTTTATAATTAGCTATAATTGCTTAAAATCTTCGCTGATTAACAAACCCAATTGGAAATACATTCACAAACATTAAGATAATTGCAGAATTTTCTTAAAATGGATAAGAAACGTGTGAAATAATCAGGTATAGTGTTCGTTATTACATACATTTTACAAAGCCTTGTGCTAAAAATTACCTTTTGGCTTTTTTCAAAAAATTTAAAGGATAAATGGACTATATGTTATATCTGTGATGAAGATACAATAAACAGATTATCAGAGTGTTAACACTTTATACACTTCAGA
The DNA here is from genome assembly GCF_003255815.1 of Theropithecus gelada. Classification (NCBI taxonomy): domain Eukaryota; kingdom Metazoa; phylum Chordata; class Mammalia; order Primates; family Cercopithecidae; genus Theropithecus; species Theropithecus gelada. The sequence goes on along the minus strand of NC_037677.1, from coordinate 8,983,526 downwards.
TGAGATAGAAAAATAGGACATTTAAGAGCAACCTGTTGCACCATCAAACGTACTTTCTATTTTGGGTGTGGCTTTGTAGAGCTGTGAATATCTGCTGCCAGCTACTAAAATACAGAGTTTATAGAGAAATTAATAATTACAATTTTATCTAGAGGAGGAAACAAATTGCACATTGAATCAACAAAATTATGAATTAGTTTTCTGTTGAGTCCCTAATGCATGACTTGGTCCTCTAATTCAGATTTCCTCACCACTGGTGTTAATAAAATTGTGAACTCAATGATTTAAATTTTATTGCTGCAAGCTGTATATAAATAGTTTTAAAATAAGCCATATGAATATATTACAGAAGTCTGACCCTTAATTGATATGGGAAGTCTCTTTGTTTTCTCCAAACCCCAGCTGGCCTTCTCCTCATATGGGTGTTATCATAGGATAATAACACATTTTCATGTAGAAATCCCTGTATTTACCTTCAGCCACTTATTAGTCTCTAATAGGTGAGATTTGAACCCTTCGTGTGAAATTTTCTTCATTCAAATCATCCTGAAGAAAAGAAGATGTGAAGCTGACAAGCCTAGCCCCAAACAAATCCTTATAATCAGAAGAGATTGATAATTCTGATTAAATCATGATGTCTGATGGTGAAATTTTCTTCTTGTTCAGCTTTCTATGGCTTCATAAATCATGGAAAATTCGAGGGGAGAGATACAAAGAACTGGTTTCACTGAAACCTCTAAAAATTGGGCAACACGTTTGGTAACTGTAGTGTAAATGGCATTATAAATGGATACGAACACCCTCTTCCCACAGTATACACAGAGGGGTGCCCAATTTCAGAACACAGGAGTGTGAGTGCAAATGCCCAGGCAGAAATGTTGCAACGCCATTGTCAGGAGGCAACTCTTGTAGCTTTGTGGGCACAGGACATCAGGCAACAATTGCATTAATGTGATTATGGTTGCTCATGGCCACAGTGGAATTCAGGAAGATGCTTCAAGGGGTTCTGTGGGCCACTGAGATCTCAATATGCAAACTCACTGAAGAAGGTTTTGGCAGAAGGCAACTGATCAACCTACTTATATATATGTGTGTGTATGCATATATTTACACACATATACATACACACAAGCATATATACATATACACACATATACATATATACACACATAAATGTATAGTATATATATATAAATACACATATACATGTATATATAAAACCCTTTCTGACCCACCCCATCGAGTAAATATCCATTCCCTCTTTCCTTTTCATTAGCAGACTGCCTTATTCAGTTTGCCTCAGTAAATATTGGTTGACTTAAATGTGTACTCAACACTAAATGTCCAAAGAACCTTCTCTTCATGTTTTAGAGCTTGATTTGCATGTTCATTAGAACGGGAAGATTTTACATTGTTTATTATAATTTAAAATGTATCCTTAGATGTTAGAAAAATAGATTGTCCCATTTTTAAAAAGAAAGTGAAATAACACATAAACAAAATAGGCAGTTGTTTCAGCAAATGAGACAAGCATTTCTGTCGTTGTCCTAAAATATGATATTGTGTCACAGACTTCCAGAGCTGGTGGGTAGCTGAGCTCCCACTTGCTTCTGAAGCTCTCTGAGGAGTCGCGCTGCCATTGGATATGGGAGTCTGAAGCCAGCTTAACAGAAAAGACGAGGTGGTGACCGGGGTGAGAGTTATCTCCTAAATTGGTGTAACTGAAACTCTCTCCTATTCCCAGAGTGTGCCTGCTGTCTCTCTTAAAAGACTAAACATATGTGTCTTTTCAATCACTTAGGAAAAGATGTTATGAAATAACTATGGTCATAAATGGGCCATGGATGGGTTTAACATAATATCATGATCCATTCGTGATTTTAAATTGACTGTCAAATGCATCACAGTTAGCTAAGATATTTATTTTTAGTGGTGTATTATCCAATAAAGGTCATAAAAGAGATCATGGATATTTTCAACTCAGTGCTACAAAAATAACATAATGGTTATTGATTTCATTTTCCAAGGAAGGATAGCATGTATTTATCTCCCTAATTTAAAGGTGTTGCTTGTGTTACATTCTTATTATCTAAGCGAAAAGAAAATGCTGTTTTTCAAAGGAGTCGCAAGACATTTTCACTTTAAAGTTGTGTTGTGTATTTTTTCTATACAGTGGCATTATTTGTATTAGACTGAAAATTATTTTCTATGATAAGAGTAATAGCAAATGACTTTGGGTGTGGCAAGGATGAATATCTGCAAAATGTCACTACCACTCATCAGATGAGATACTTTCAGATGAAACTCATCAATGTAATTTTAATGGACACATTTGTTGTCTAGCTGATTAGATGGGTTGTTTTAATTTAGTGATCTGCTTGGGCTAATACACAGTCATATACCCCATAAAGACCTTTTAGTCAACAATGGACCATGTATATGATTGTGGTCTCATAAGATTATAACGGGGCTGAAGAATTCCTATTGCCTAATGATTTCTGTGATGATCATCTGCAGTGTTTAGTACAGTAACATGCTGAACAGGTTTGCAGCCTAGGAGGAATAGGCCATATCATGTAGCATAGGTGTGTAGTAGGCTATAGCACCTAGGTTTGTTTAAGCGCTGTACACCCTATGATGTTCACACATGAGGAAATTGCCTAACAATGGATTTCTCAGAATATATTGCTGTCATTAAGTGATGCATGACTTTACTTCATCCCATAGCTCTCTGTAAATAAGTTTTACTTATGGCATTTGGGTAAGAGTTTTGTCTGCTAATGATCTGTGTCTTAATAATTGTAAATTATTGTTACACATATTTAATAACATCCTCTAATAGTTGAAAGTTCAAACACATAAAGACAATGCTAAAATCTTCAAACAGAGGCAGGGTTCCTTGCCACTTTGGAATGCCATACCCTTTGAGAGTCTCATGAAAAGCCATGGACATGCCCCGCAAGGTGTGGGGAGTGAGGGAGACACAATTATTGCATTCCTATTCAGTGCTAGGAAGACATGGTAGTGAAGTTTTAATACTTCCTGTGCATATTTGCTTTCTTCTGGTTGAGAATTCAGTGTTCTCTGCTTCCCTTACCCACTTGTTTGTTTGATGAAGATCAACTCAACCCCAGAGCAGAATCTGCAGAGCACTCTTCAGCTCTCAACAGCTCCGTGCATCCCTGGGTGCATCATTAAGGCTAAGAGGAAAAGCCACAGATATCATGACAACTTATAAAATATAGCCACATCTAATTGTGGCTTTCATCTTTATGCCACCAGATATTTTGGAAAAAAAAAAGTGAAGAACTTAGAGCAACTTTCTGGAAGAAAGAAGGATTTACAGCTTTTCTAGTTGTTCCAGGATCCCTAGAATTCACCCCTCTGTCTATGAGTGTCTATTATTTGAGATAGAAAATGTCAACGCTTCTCTGTCTTGCATTTGGCATAATCCTGCTTGAGATATATAATATGGATAAATTACAGAATCTTGCATACCCCAGAAGAATTTTTTTGGAAGAAACTCTTGAGAAAATGTCTTTCTTATCAAAAGAAGGGAGGTATTAATCCTTTCTTATCATTAACTACAAATTCCACTTAAATATTATATGGTCAATCTTGCAAACAACCCAAAGGCCACGATTTCAATACTTGATATCCTCTAAGTATCTTTATTTCCCTTCCCCAAAGTGGTTTTACCAGGACAAAAAGAATACAGGCAGTTTCAACATCACTGATCATTTTACCGACTCTCCACTTTCAATCATATTAACTGTGCTTGTTTTAACAAAGACTTACTGAAAGGAATTCTGTCCTGAAATGATTAGATTTCACAGTCATATGCCTGTTTCACTTATCGCCTTCTTTTTCACTGAGCCAAAAATGTCTTTCAGGATTCACCAGCACATTCAATCTACTGATTCTCTTCCCCCAAACACACTCGATACTATTCAACACTATTTTTTCCCAAAACCCTTTAATATATCTTTAAAAAAAATAGACTGCATTTTAATGCCGTGATGCCTTCTAGGAACTTCCAAGTTAACTTAAATAATTATGTGATTTATTCAAATCCTAGGTTATTTTCTAATTATCTAGTTAGTCATTTGCTATGGATGAGTGTGTGTGTGTGTGTGTGTGTGTGGTGTAAATTTCCTCAATGCTGGGCTTACTTTAAATACACAGAAACATAAATTGACTTAAGTCATCTGGGGCTTGTCACAGACAATCAGAGAATGTTCCCCCAAATCCCAGATTGCAGGTTTTACCTTCTTGCAGCCTTCTCTTGTCTGTTTTTCAATCTTTATGTTCCCCTCCAGAGCTACAACTCCCTTACTTCAGTTCAAAACTGCAGTCCCCACCAGTCTACACAAAACCAAATGCATTTTTCTTCACCTCACCCTCAATTTTTCCTTCTCCCTTCCCTACATCCCTCCTTTCTCTCCAAACTCACAACCCTGACCTTTATCCTTTCCAGAATTGGGGCATTCTACCAAACCTATTTTTCTTCACATACTCAGTGACTTCTCACATGGGGGCAGCTTCCTCTAAACTTCCCAGTCCTACTCATGCCTCTTAGTAGATTCAGGATCTTAGTTCATGATGGTAAAATTTATAAATTGATGCTTTTGATTCATATGAGAATAGCTATGAGTGGTATTTATATAAGAATATTAATAGAACGCACATGTTTAGTACTTGGAAAGCAGCAAGAATATATCCACATCATACTCCTTACAGTGACCCTCCAGTGACTCACAGTCTAGAACAGGCCTACCCTTGCAAATGCCAGATCTTAATGAAAATAGGTAGGTTATAAGTTCTTGGAACGTCTAAAAAGTTAAGAGAAATAATTTGATTTAGACTTCTCTTTTAGAAATCAGCATTTCTAAATTAAAGTTACATTTAAATTACGATTAAATTACACAGTTTCAATTAAATTCTAATTGCAATTACCTGCATACTTTCCTGTTAATTTATCTGATGCTACCCATTCACATAATGTAATTGAAGGTAATAATCTCTTCAAGTGAATATATATTTGAGTGGGACCTATGTGTACACACACACACACACACACATTTTTCTAGTTTAATTAAACAATGTTTCCTAGAGTTGGTTACTTTGTCATTCAACCAGGTAGACATCATATTTAATGACATTATTTCCAAGAAGTAGGTTCCCAAATTTAAAAGGAAATTCTCCATCCATAGATAATGAATGACAAAAATCTAGATCCACTATGGGTGTTTACATTGGGAACACAAATAATTCGTTCACTGAAAAATACCATTTTATTAAAACATTATGTTTATTTTAATCATTAATTCATTATACTAGTATATTTTCAATACAATTATTTCATTTAGATTTATCACAGCAGTACAGATTTTAATTCAGTAAAGTATTTTCAGGGGATTTATACTAAAGATAAGTAGTGAGTAAATAAAACAATTATAATCGTTTCATTGAAGTAGGAACAAGTTTTAAACAAAAGCTTTATGAAGTAAATGTTGTGTAGTTCTTTATGTTTTTTTTCCTATAATGTAGCAAACAATGAAAATGACAAAAATATCTAAATTGCTAGTCTGTGTCTTTCAGAAATCTGAGAATAAAACCAAGTCACTTAAACCTGCATATTTTTGATGTTTTTAATTTTTTACTTTATTAATCATGGTGTATTTATAGCAAAGTTGAAAAACATAGTACAGAAAATTCTCTTGGGTTGACATATAGTTAGTCATACTAATTTGAATTGTACAATTCTCTAAATTCTCTAATATGTGGTGCCAAAATGAATAAAGCAACTAAACCCCACACTATTTTTGAGAGAAAAAAATGTGGACGTGTCAATTTAAGATAAGCTACAGATAGATATCATGCTATTGAAAACCCCAATATGTAAGAAAATATGAAGAGTAAATCATGACACAATGGTATAGATAGCAAGTTACATAAACTAGAGATCAAAAAGCTAATGTCTCTTGAGAATAGCCTGGGTTGTATGGAATAATCTGTTTCACTCAGCAGAGCTGTTTCTTGTGTATAATTTATTTTATTGAAATTAATCATCTATATGTACGTGTGTGCATATATATATTCCAAACAAATCTCAGTATAAACTCAAGTGACTTGAGATTCTAGTATGAAACATATAATTATTATTTTATAAATTTGAGAATTTGACTTCTCTGAACTTTCCAATTTAGGACAAATGGAATCATTTTGCACACAGTATCTCTATGCAAAATAGAATATTTCACTTTTTAAAATCTCAGGTATCTGGTCGACAGATCACAAAATGTAGGCTATATTTTCTCATAAGCATAGACAGGTATTAGCCTAACTCCCTGTAAATTGAATCACAGTTTTGTGAAAAGGTCATGAAAGGTATGATAAGACTAAATACATAAATGTCAGACAGTTAAATATATCAACTTTGCCAGATCTAACTACTTTTCAGAGAAATCTATGAAATTCCTGCCTGATATCAACTTGGTCAGGTCTAACTACTTTTCAGGTCTACGAAAGTCCTGCCTGAAATTCTCTTAATAAGAACAAAATAAAGCTATTACTTATAATAAAAAGGATAAAAAACACAAACAGAATAAAAGATGAAGCATGCTTGGGTTAAATATTTGATTTCTGTATATAAAAATGAGTGTTAAATCTCTTAGATTTCTTCAGCTGGCGGGCCAGTGTCTAGAGAAACAGACAGTGTCCAAAGAAGTGAACAGTGCTTGCATTATTAAAAAGATTACAACTGGGAGCGAGATACTCCATGCATAGAACCTACTCAGACTTAAGTTAAGCACTTTGTAAGTTTTGTGAATTACAGACAGATATGATACTTATTGTTTGCAAAATATAGCCATCAAGGTACATTGCTGAGATTCATAGACAAAATTAATGAAAACTTCTTCAGGAGTGACTAAGTAGGTATAAAATGGTGATATCACAAGTAGTAAAAATCTGTGACTCAAAAACCCTGGTTTTGTTGAGAATGTGGGAAAATGATTAGACAGAATAGAATAAGCATGAATCAGGATTACCGATAAACAGTAAGAACAAAGTCTGGAAGTGTGGTAGAGAATTGCGCATCCAAGGTGTAATTCACATAGTTGAAGCACAGATCAATCTGCCATTAAGACAGGATCACTTGTCTTTTCTGAGAATAGTTACGTAATTTTGAATTGTTTGAAAACTCATCACACAGTTATATATTGTATATTTTCAATAAATCAATACTATACAAATATTTAAGTAGTCATTTTCAGACTTTACTAATGATTCCGGAATTTTTCACATTTAAAACACAATGGAACTCTAAAAGAATCCCTGATTCTATAATGAGATTTGCTTAATTAAACCATTTAACCGCAGTGACAAATTAAGTACCCTTAATTGTAACACAGGCATTTATTAAGATAGCCTTTTATATAATTATTAAGGTAAAAATGTTAATAATAGCATTTCTATAATCCCTGTGTCCTCAAAGCACGTAACATACTATTTTGCATACTTTTGTTTTCATGTATTTCCAAGATTGAAGAAAAAAAATAATTCCTGGGCCATTTATCTGTGATTATTTATTAAATGTGCAATCCTTTCACTGAGGAATTAAGTGAGGAAAACTACTTTACGCCACTAGTTGATAAAGGAGCCAAGTACGATTTGGTATTATTCATTATCAAGTTTTTGTTGTTGTTGTGGTCTGGTCTTTTTCTGAACTTGGACTTGCTCTTACTTTACTGAAACAGTATACTAACAACAGGGAGATGGCTGATACGGAGAGGCTAAAAAGTTCAGTCTGTCAGGAGAGGGATTCATTTCAGCCCATCAGTGTTGTTATTCTGCTAAGTGGTGACATAATCCCAAATTCACGTTCCCAAGGGATTGGCTCTGAGGATCGCTCTCATTTACTGACTTTACTGCGAAAGAATGCCAGCTTCTGCCGTAATTGAGGAAAAAGGTTTTCAGGACAGATTATCTTTTCTGAAATGGATCACATAACATATCTAAAAGTGTTAGTATAAACCCAGCCTTCTGCCCACAGATTTGTCTTCAGGAGAATAAGCACATTTTTTAAAAAAATTCTTTTTTTCCGTATGGGTACTATATATTGGGTTTATTTGTGTTTGAAATTTGAATAATTCTGATTTTCTACAAGAAAACACTCTAGGCAAAACAGCATCCTAGATTCATATTTAATATGTCATTAAAATGGGGATAAAATTCCATATATTATCCACAATATTACAAAGACTGCATGGCATATTTTTAAGTGAAGAAATAAAACCAAATTAGAATACATACGGTGTTAACCTATCTGTGGGAAAAATGATATATATATGTAAGTAGTGCCCTGCATAATATTCATATATGTGTGAATGTATATACAGACTACCTAGTATATATGATAACATTAATAATGGTTACTTTGGAAGAAACAAGAGTGTATTTTAATTTTTACTTCATAACCTTCTGAAATATTTAATGATTTCAGGCCGTCATACTTTTATAATTTTAAAAATGTACTAAACAATTAATGTTTCTACATTGTCCTTTGCAAGCTAAGGTTTTAAAACACACAGTTAACCATCTATTTCAGGCACTATGTATTCTATGCTAACTTTAGTCAATTTTGATACATATTTAATAGATTTTGCTAAATGCCATATGCATTCAATGAGTGCCCACAAACCACTAAGGAATGTTAGCAACAAACAAAAGTGAGGGTACAGAACACTAGCAATGTGAGGAAACTCTTGTGAAGGGCCACAGCGGGGACTTGAGACCAGCCAACGGTTTGACAATATCTTTCAGATATTTGGAGGGGGGTGAAAACCCAAAACACATTTAGTCAAGTTCTATATTTCAAGATAAACTTCACCCATATGTTTTTGATTCATTTACATGTAATTCATTGAACCGACATTCTGAAAGAGTTATTTGATGCACAGGGAGAGTTTTGTGCTATAATTATATGTGATACATATAATATAATGCGTAACAATTTGGAGCAGAACTTATGCTTTGCCATGTTACAGATTCCAGGCATGTGTTCCTCACTTATGACTCACTGTGCTTGAACCAAGGTGTTGAGTGACTCATTGAGTCAATCCACAGCTGAGGTTTATATTCCAGTCTGGCAGCACTGTTTGTATATTTCTTTTTAAAAAGTTGGTTTTTCTCTGCCTCAGTTTCCACAATTGTCAAATTAGCATGATAATCTTTGTTACGTTTTACTGTGATCATTGACCAGAACCTATGAAATGTATCAACGTGTTTGCAAATAATAGTTTCTAGAAATTGCGATTTTAAAAAATGTTACGGCTTATTTCAATTATGTGCTTGTAAATACATTATAATATTAATGACTATAGAATCTCTTTCAACCTAGAGGACAGGATTCCTAGAAATCTCATGATGCATTAAGTCTCTCACGGAAGACTAATGAATACTCAGTTGTACTGACAGTTGTTGCAGTGACTACATATAAAATTTCCCATTTTTCATCTCTCATTGCTTCCTCAAGCATCAGACAATGCAACGACTTTAGGAAACAGCACCGTATTGTCTTCCTCATACATTGAAAAAGTAAGATCGAATTCCGGAGACTTTTATTGGCTTTATGTAATTATACGTCTCCCTATGTGTAAATACAGACTTCGCTTAAAATTGTTCCGTGATTCCTGTGGTATGACTTTTTTATGCAACTCTCATAAACCACCTGGAATTTATTTTACTGTGTGGAATAACGTGAAGATAAGGGCAAAGTGTCTGGCCTGCACTTGCATATTTTCTATTTAGCACAGTAGTGGTCATTGTCATTTCTCTAAGTATGTCTTCCTCTTTCTAGACTTGGCATATGTCTCAGATTCTGTCTTTCACATTTATAGCTGGATATCACAAAACAGTACTGCTGAGATGAATTCACCATAAAGCTCCTAAAATCATCAAAGGGAGGCAAAACAGGAAAATACACCCAAAATGCAAATAACCTCAAGTTGGACTATAAGTAAATTATAATATATCAAGCAAACTTGGTAAGTTTGAGTTTTAGGTCAACATATTAGTATTATCAAATTAAATGTCTTTCAAAGGATTGACTTAAATAGTAGTGAATGGCAGGAAAAAATCATTATCTTAAAACAAATAAGTTTATTTAATTAATTGTTTTTTGAGACGGAGTCTTGCTCTGTCACTCAGGCTGTAGTGCAGTGGCCCGATCTTAGTCACTGCAACCTCTGTCTCCTGGGTTCAAGCGATTCTCCTGCCTCAGCCTCCCGAGTAGCTGGGACTACAGGCGCATACCAACATGCCCAGTTAATTTTTGCTTTTTTTTTTTTTTTTTTTTTTTTAGCAGAGGCAGGGTTTCACCATGCTGGCCAGGCTGGTCTTGAACTCCTGATTTAGGTGATCTGCCCACCTCAGCCTCCCAAAGTGCTGAGATTACAGGTGTGAGCCACTGTGCCTGGCCTAAATTCAATTTTAACATGGTTTTGAAAATGTTATTAAATACTAACTTCTAATAATATCAGTGATATGAATTGGACACTAAATTGCCAGCTCATGACTATTTCAAGGTTACACATTAACTTTAAAGCACAGGCTGTTTGCACACCCAGGTTATCTGAAAAATAGATACATTCAAATACCTGAAGACTTGTGCAGGTAAATGACAGTCGGTGTGTCTTATTCCTCAAAATGCACACATTAGAAAGGATTATACTCTTTGAAGAGAACAGAAATACAACTCTAGTTTAAGCAAAAATGGGTTTCATTGGAAGTGTACAGGTATAGCCCTCTGAGTTGAAGGAAGAAGCTTGTTTTTCTCTCCTTATGTTAACAACATTCTCTCAAATAAGTGGTGGGTCCAGGAACTGTAAACTCGAATCTTTAAATCTTTATGAGTCGGGAGAAAAAGAAGTGTCTTTCTCCCAGCTCTAGTTTGAAACAGCTTAAGAGAAGAATTCTGACAGACCCAGCAGGGGTCAGATACCCCTCCCCAGTCACTGTGGTCAGCAAGTTGGTCATTCCTACCTCATAATAACTTTAGCGAATGCTTGCTATATTCCAGGAACTATGAAAAGCATTTTACATGGATATTTCAATCATTATGATAATCCAATTCGTTGTTTGCTATTGCTATTCTTAATTTGCAAATTAAAAACTGGCACAGAGAAATTAAGTCACTTACCTATTGCCGCACAGCTGAAAAGTGACAGGACAGTGCAATCCGAATAAGATCCAGGCTTTAAACCATGAAGGTGGGCTTCTTGGGACAAGGAGGTGAGAAGCCTGCTGTAGGAGACACAATACTTACAGAAAAAAATTAGCCATATATTAGCCATGGTCGGGCGCAGCGGCTCACGCCTGTAATCTCAGCACTTTTGGAGGCTGAGGTGGGTGGATCATGAGGTCAGGAGTTCAAGACCAGCCTGGCCAACATAATGAAACCCCGTTTCTACTAAAAATACAAAAAAATTAGCCGGGCGTGGTGGCTCGCGCCTGTAATCCCAGTTACTAGGGAGGCTGAGGCAGGAGAATCTCTTGAACCTGGGAGGCAGAGGTTGCAGTGAGCTGAGACTATGCCATTGCACTCCAGCCTGGGCAACAGTGTGAGACTCTGTCTCAAAAAATAAAATAAAATAAAATAAAATAAAATAAAATAAAATCAGAGGAAAAAATTAACCATGGTCAAACTGACTCTTGAGGACCACTTCAAGGACAGTAGTCATGACTTTACCCACAATGGCTTCTTCTGGGCTGGGCATGGTGGCTCCCTCCTGTAATCCCAGCACTTTGGGAGGCCAAGGCAAGTGGATCACATGAGGCCAGGAGTTCGAAACCAGCCTGACCAACGTGGTGTAACCCCATCTCTACTAAAAATACAAAAATTAGCCAAGTGTTATTGCACTCTCCTGTAATCCCAGCTACTTGGGAGGCTGAGGCTGGAGAATTGTTTGAACCCAGGAGGCAGATGTTGCAGTGAGCTCAGATGGCTCCACTGCACTCCAGCCTGGGTGACAGAGCAAGACTCTGTCTCAAAACAAGACAAAACAAAACAAGTAACTTCTCCTGACTCCTTCTTTCTCCTTTCATGATACTTGACCAGTGAAATGATGACAACATTTACACTACTGAACATATTTTGTTGTCTTTTTTCTTCTACTCCTTTTCTTATAAAGCCTGTTCATTTAAATGATTCCAAGTTTAATACACATATGGCATGATGTGACTGTGCAGCATATCCAGTATTTTGTCTCCAGACTCTAGTGAAAGGCTAGATTAGTACCTTTTAATGAGGATGTGGGAAAGCCAGGGACATGGGAATGGTGGCAATTATTTGAGATGGAGCAATGAGGCTCAGGAAGTTTCTCCTGGGAGACAAAGCTAGTGCCTAGAAAGCGGGTGGCCTGGAAAACCACTTGCTGTATTTTGCTATTATTTAAATACAGTGGCAGCTCTAATAACAAGGCGGGAAAAGGTTAATGTTTACTCCATGGACCAAATGCTCAAAAAATATACATTAACTCTATTCATCTTCATAATGCCACCTGTGAAGGAGGTCTCGCCACCTCCAATTTATGGATGAAAGCTCAGGGAGGTTAAATAAGTTGGCCTAAGTTACATGGTTAGAAAGTGATAGAACAGTACGTCGGAGATGAACAGAGATTTGACTCCAAAATTAGTTTTTTCCACTATAGCAGACTGACCCAGGAAATCAATCCTTTAAATTCTAATTTTAAAAAAAACTACCAAAATGTCTGGAAAACAATCTTCAAGGAATCATAAAATATAGTCTATATTAGAGAAGTGTTTGCTAGTTTCAACCCTGATAACCTTTTGTAACCATATATATTTGTAAAAGGACTTTGAAAAGGTGGGGAATGAAGGGATTATCAAATGGAGGTGTATTCTGAGGATTAAAGTTTGACTTCCTATGTGAATAGGAAACAGACATAAATTTCACATAGAGAGGTTTTGTATCTGGACAACTTTTGCTAGCTGTTGGCAGCAAGGGTGCCTGGCCCAGCTGCCCTCTGCTGCCCATGGGTTCTGTCTAAGGCGAACTTCCTACACTGCAAGTGAAATCTCGAATAATGTAGGACTGCCTGAATCACCTGATGCTTTCCAAGGGAGAAATTTCACTTTAAATAAGATGGCTTATGGTCTATTTCCTGGCAATTTGGAAAGATTTGTGCTCCACTGATAGCCCATTATGCAGTAACTGTGTTTTGTTAGATACTCATTTATTTTAATGCAAGTTTGCTTTATCCAGCCAGTTTGTTGACTGTTCCTTGCTGAGCAGGTCTGTAATCTAAACTTTAAAGGAGGATTAAGCTTCATGGTATTTACTTAACTAAGCATTGTCATTGTTGTCGTTGTGTTATATCCTCTCATATATTTGTTACCTGGAGAAAAAAAGACTGTTTTTTTTTTTTTAAAGAAAATATGGGCCTTCCTGTTACATTTAAATAAAAGTCTTTGCGGCTTTGAAAAAAAATTGTTTTATGATCTGAAACTGTCATTTAAATAGAACCAAGAGTTAACACAGGCTACAATGCTTTTAATCACCGTTTTTTTGTTTGTTTGTTTGTTTGTTTGTTTGTTTGTTTGTTTTTACTGTTCTATGCACCCATAAATAACAGAAGAAATACAACATAGCTAATCTTCTCTCTTTTAGTCTCTGAAATACCATGAATAGTTGGTAGGCCAACAAAAAATAATTACAACTCTGTTAGTCATATGTGGTCCACACCTTTCCAGGAATTGTATTGGTTTTCAATATCTCTTTGAAAATAACCTATACTTTTAATGGAAAGCCTTTTTATCTCTTCTGCATGACTTATAGCCCCAAGGCGAATAGCATATATAGCTGTGTTTTGGAAACTTTTTAATATTAATTGCTCATGAATCAGAAGAAACAGAAGAGTTCAGTAAATGTTTGAATGAGAGAAAAAGAATGAGTAATTGTTGCTCATAAAACTTATTCACATCTGATAAAGTCCCAAATTCACCAGTTTCTCATTTTCTTCCAATCAACTTTCATCAACTTTTATTATATTGTATCATTTCCAGATTTTTTTAAATTTTATTTCTTTTTTGAGACAGAGTCTCAATCTGTCATCCAGGCTGGAGTGCAGTGGCGCGATCTCAGCTCACTGCAACCTCTGCCTCCCAGGTTCAAGCGATTTTTCTGCCTCAGCCTCTGAGTAGCGGGGATTACAGTTACGTGACACCATGCCTGGCTAATTTTTGTATTTTTAGTAGAGACGGAGTTTCACCATGTTGACCAGGCTTGTCTCCAACTTTTAAAAATTTTCTAACAGAAACACTGTGTGTTTTTAGGGCCAGCGATGTTTTATGTGACGCGTTTCACTTACAGGGATTGGTTTAGGAGAAGCAGATGATCCAATTCTGGACAATGATATATTTGAGGAGACCTGGTAAGAAATGATTTCTGGTTCTTAAGAAATTAAAAGACTCCAGGAAGAAATAGCTCCTTGTGTTTCTGGACATCATGTGTGAGGGCAGGATCCTTTGAACTGCTGCAGCCACTTTGCCACCATGAGGCTACCTGCACAAGGACAGGAGTCAACCCACTGTGGTTAGCAGAGAAAAAAGATGAAAAGAACCTGGCTCTTTGAGCTATGGGTACAGAACTGACACACAGGCTTCCTGTTATGGGAACTGATATGCTGTAGCCACGTATGCAAGAAGTTCTGTTACCAGCAGCTAAGCACATCCCAACTGATACTCTTCATTATTTGTATAAAATGCTACAGATAGATGAATTGCCATAAATCTGTCACTCCAGGGCTTGGACTGAAATCTGAGTGGGACAGGCAGAGAGAGCGGGGAATGGAAAGGAGAGAGGGATGATATAGACCTAGAATAATTCTCATATAGCTTATAAACCCTAGATATTACATGAATACAAAAATGTGCTGAGATAAGCTTCACTCTTCAGTGAAGAAAAAAACTGACCTCCGAGAAAATATTTTGGAAGATAGGCACCTCGTAATTTATCTTAGGAAGAGAAATGTTCCAACTTCTTTTTGACACACCTTTCAACACAAATGGGTTAACAGAAGCTCCAACTCTTTTGAAAGTTAGTTGTACCCACTGGGTTGTAAAGACAGATAGCTGGAAAAGAAAGGTAACTGGAGGGAACAGGTGCAGGTACAAAAATCAGCTCAGTGTACCTGGACTTGAGAAAGCATGGAAACCAGGTCAGGGGGTGAAACTGAACTAGAGAGATGGGTAGGAATCAGACTATGGGGAACCCGGCAGGGCGTGCAAGAAATTTTATTATATTAATATTAAGATAAAATCTAGTGAAGGGTGGCACACAAAAGAAAGTTTTATTTTAATTTAGTAATGTGAAGCTTTGAATTCTGCATATGGAATACATTACTTTGTTCACTGACTAAATGATTTGTCTATTAAAGAAGACAAAATAACTGAAAAAGACTCATTTTGGGATGCAATGATTCCCATTCTACAAATTCAGCTTAAGGAAAGAATCTGATATGCAGTCGAAGATTATATGCTAGGGTCTTTATCACAGGATTATTTATATTAATAAGAACAGGAAACAACCACATAGCACACAAAAACAGAAAGACAATTAATTCATAAGACTTTCTTGCAATTGGATTTTAAGGAGCAATTAAGATTATTTGAAGAATATTTGATGTCATGAGAAAATGCTCATAAAAAGTCTAGGCGGGGAGAAGAGTATCACACAAAACTAAACACAAGGTATGAATCATATTTTGGGAAAAAGGAAGGCAAAGGGGAAGACATTTATATTTATATGCATATGAACAATCCCCATTGCCCCTGCCACACACACATATACAATGAAAAATATGATTAGGCTGGGCGTGGTGGCTTATGCCTATAATCCCAGCACTTTGGGAGGTTGAGGCAAGAGGATCATGAGGTCAGGAGTTCGAGACCAGCCTGACCAACATGGTGAAACCCCGTCTCTACTAAAAATAAAAAAAATCAGCCGGGAGTGGTGGTGCATGCCTGTAATCCCAGCTACTCAGGAGGCTGAGGCAGGAGAATTGCCTGAACCGGAAGGCCGAGGTTGCAGTGAGCTGAGATCGCACCACTGCACTCCATCCTGGGCGACAGAGCAAGACCCGTCTCAAAAAGAAAAAAAAGAAAAAAAAAAAGAGAAAGAAAAAGAAAAATATGACTAGAATTAAATTCAATGTAGGTACAATATTTATTCCCAGAGAGTAGGCATTAGACAGTTGTCTTATGTATATGTATGTAAACATGGACTTTTTTACATGTTGAAAAAATGATTTATAAATCAAAACACAAAAGCTAAAAGTAGTTGAAAACTAAATTTCAAGAAAAAATACTTAATAACTTATAATGTGAGCAAGGAGAAAATATGGCATTCTCAGGAAATAAGAAATATTATGGCACCAACCGTAATACAGAATACATATGGGAAAAGCCTTTAAGGAAATGGAAAGCAAGATGTTACACTGCTGTGTAAATAATTAAGTTACAGTTAAACTAGAAAAGATTTTACATATATAATATCAAGTATCATTTATATATTATAAGTGACATTAATGTTTATGTATCTATACATTATGCACACTTTACCTAAAATATATTATGTTTATTACACACATCTATGAAATACAATTTTATAGATGATAATTTTGTTTGTATCTATTTCAGGGAAGCAGCAATATCTCTCGCAGCAAGAAATAACAGCTAATTGATAAAGGAAAGTAGTAAAGCACAGACCTAAGACTATTCATGCTCCTTCCCTTCTTTTATAAAAGCTATAGTGTATACCCTTAGTAACTCTATATCTGTAGGTATGAGAATGATCTCACTCCAAAATTCCTACGTTTTAGATTTTATTTTTATTTATTTAGTTTTTTACTTTTGTTTTAGATTCGAGGGTACATGTGCAGGTTTGTTATATAAGTAAATTGTGTGTTACACGGCTTTGGCGTACAGGCTACTTTGTCACTCAGGTCATCAGCGTAGTAGGTAGATCTTGACCCTCACCCTTTTCCCTCCCTCCACCCACAAGTAGACCCCGATGTCTAATGTTCCCTTCTTTGTGTCCATGTGTATTCAGTGTTTAGCTCCCACTTATAAGTAAGAACATTCAGTATTTGGTGTTCTGTTCCTATGTTAGTTCACTTAGGATAACGGCCTCTAGATCTATCCATGTTACTGCAAAGGACATGACCTCATTCGTTTTTATGACTGCATTGTATTCCATGGTACATGTATAGCACATTTTCTTTATCCAGTCCACCATTGATGAGCATTGAGGTTGATTCCATGTCTTTGCTATTGTGAATAGCACTGCAATAAGCATACGCATGCATGTGTCTTTCTGGTACAATTATTTTAGATTTTACACCTGAGAAAATTAGGTAAATTTTTTCCAAGTTGCAAAATTATTTATGTCGGCGAGAGTCTAAGATCCCCGGGCTCTTGATGCTGATAGAGTTTCCACTAAACCGCAATGACTCTACACTTGAGGATAGGTTCTGCAACACCACAGAGTAAGTGGCATGTAAAAAGTATTCAATATTTTTGTGCTGTGTAAATAACTAAATAATGGAAAAATCCTCTGAGTCTAAGAATGTCCTGGATTCAAGTCTTATTTCCTCTGTTGGTCATCAGGGTGGCCTTCTGTTTTTCACATAACATCGCTGTGCCTCGGTTTCTTATCTGTAAGATAAAGAGATTATATTCAATATTCTGTCATGTAGTTGAGGTACCCTGAAGAACGACATAACTGGGGAGATCAACACAGCTCTGCCAAGGATATATTGTTATTTTTGTCTTGCTCACCCAAATAGTTCATCTTCCTTTATCTTGATCCACTTATGCTGTTGTAAAAAAATACTCAAGACTGGGTAATTGATAAAGAACAGAAATCAATTTTCTCACAGTTCTGGAGCTGAGAGGTCCAAGATCAAGGCATCAGCAGATACGGTTGTTTGGTTAGGGCTGCTCTCAGCCTCACTGCTGCATCCCACAGCGGGGGGGATGCTGTGTCCTCACGTGGAGGAAGGCATAAGGCATAGGAGCCAACTCCCCATGAAGCCTCTTTCATAAGGACTTTTTTTTTTTTTTAATTTATTTATTATTATTATACTGTAAGTTGTAGGGTACATGTGCATAACGTGCAGGTTTGTTACATATGTATACTTGTGCCTTGTTGGTGTGCTGCACCCATCAACTCGTCATTTACATCAGGTATAACTCCCAATGCAATCCCTCCCCCCGCCCCCCCTCCCCATGATAGGCCCCGGTGTGTGATGTTCCCCTTCCCGAGTCCAAGTGATCTCATTGTTCAGTTCCCACCTATGAGTGAGAACATGCGGTGTTTGGTTTTCTGTTCTTGTGATAGTTTGCTAAGAATGATGGATTCCAGCTGCATCCATGTCCCTACAAAGGACACAAACTCATCCTTTTTTATGGCTGCATAGTATTCCATGGTGTATATATGCCACATTTTCTTAATCCAATCTGTCACTGATGGACATTTGGGTTGATTCCAAGTCTTTGCTATTGTGAATAGTGCTGCAATAAACATACGTGTGCATGTGTCTTTATAGCAGCATAATTTATAATCCTTTGGGTATATACCCAGTAATGGGATGGCTGGGTCATATGGTACATCTAGTTCTAGATCCTTGAGGAATCGCCATACTGTTTTCCATAATGGTTGAACTAGTTTACAATCCCACCAACAGTGTAAAAGCGTTCCTATTTCTCCACATCCTCTCCAGCACCTGTTGTTTCCTGACTTTTGAATGATCGCCATTCTAACTGGTGTGAGATGGTATCTCATTGTGGTTTTGATTTGCATTTCTCTGATGGCCAGTGATGATGAGCATTTTTTCATGTGTTTGTTGGCTGTATGAATGTCTTCTTTTGAGAAATGTCTATTCATATCCTTTGCCCACTTTTTGATGGGGTTGTTTGTTTTTTTCTTGTAAATTTGTTGGAGTTCTTTGTAGGTTCTGGATATTAGCCCTTTGTCAGATGAGTAGATTGCAAAAATTTTCTCCCATTCTGTAGGTTGCCTGTTCACTCTGATGGTAGTTTCTTTTGCTGTGCAGAAGCTCTTTAGTTTAATTAGATCCCATTTGTCAATTTTAGCTTTTGCTGCCGTTGCTTTTGGTGTTTTAGACATGAAGTCTTTGCCCATGCCTATGTCCTGAATGGTACTACCTAGGTTTTCCTCTAGGATTTTTATGGTATTAGGTCTAACATTTAAGTCTCTAATCCATCTTGAATTAATTTTCGTATAAGGAGTAAGGAAAGGATCCAGTTTCAGCTTTCTACTTATGGCTAGCCAATTTTCCCAGCACCATTTATTAAATAGGGAATCCTTTCCCCATTTCTTGTTTCTCTCAGGTTTGTCAAAGATCAGATGGCTGTAGATGTGTGGTATTATTTCTGAGGACTCTGTTCTGTTCCATTGGTCTATATCTCTGTTTTGGTACCAGTACCATGCTGTTTTGGTTACTGTAGCCTTGTAGTATAGTTTGAAGTCAGGTAGCGTGATGCCTCCAGCTTTGTTCTTTTGACTTAGGATTGTCTTGGAGATGCGGGCTCTTTTTTGGTTCCATATGAACTTTAAAGCAGTTTTTTCCAATTCTGTGAAGAAACTCATTGGTAGCTTGATGGGGATGGCATTGAATCTATAAATTACCTTGGGCAGTATGGCCATTTTCACGATATTGATTCTTCCTATCCATGAGCATGGTATGTTCTTCCATTTGTTTGTGTCCTCTTTTATTTCACTGAGCAGTGGTTTGTAGTTCTCCTTGAAGAGGTCCTTTACATCCCTTGTAAGTTGGATTCCTAGGTATTTGATTCTCTTGGAAGCAATTGTGAATGGAAGTTCATTCATGATTTGGCTCTCTGTTTGTCTGTTACTAGTGTATAAGAATGCTTGTGATTTTTGCACATTAATTTTGTATCCTGAGACTTTGCTGAAGTTGCTTATCAGCTTAAGGAGATTTTGGGCTGAGACAATGGGGTTTTCTAAATATACAATCATGTCATCTGCAAAGAGGGACAATTTGACTTCTTCTTTTCCTAACTGAATACCCTTGATTTCTTTCTCTTGCCTGATTGCCCTAGCCAGAACTTCCAACACTATGTTGAATAGGAGTGGTGAGAGAGGGCATCCCTGTCTTGTGCCAGTTTTCAAAGGGAATTTTTCCAGTTTTTGCCCATTCAGTATGATATTGGCTGTGGGTTTGTCATAAATAGCTCTTATTATTTTGAGGTACGTTCCATCAATACCGAATTTATTGAGCGTTTTTAGCATGAAGGGCTGTTGAATTTTGTCAAAAGCCTTTTCTGCATCTATTGAAATAATCATGTGGTTCTTGTCTTTGGTTCTGTTTATATGCTGGATTATGTTTATTGATTTGCGAATGTTGAACCAGCCTTGCATCCCAGGGATGAAGCCCACTTGATCATGGTGGATAAGCTTTTTGATGTGTTGCTGAATCCGGTTTGCCAGTATTTTATTGAGGATTTTTGCATCGATGTTCATCAGGGATATTGGTCTAAAATTCTCTTTTTTTGTTGTATCTCTGCCAGGCTTTGGTATCAGGATGATGTTGGCCTCATAAAATGAGTTAGGGAGGATTCCCTCTTTTTCTATTGATTGGAATAGTTTCAGAAGGAATGGTACCAACTCCTCCTTGTACCTCTGGTAGAATTCAGCTGTGAATCCATCTGGTCCTGGACTTTTTTTGGTTGGTAGGCTATTAATTGTTGCCTCGATTTCAGAGCCTGCTATTGGTCTATTCAGGGATTCAACTTCTTCCTGGTTTAGTCTTGGAAGAGTGTAAGTGTCCAGGAAATTATCCATTTCTTCTAGATTTTCCAGTTTATTTGCGTAGAGGTGTTTATAGTATTCTCTGATGGTAGTTTGTATTTCTGTGGGGTCGGTGGTGATATCCCCTTTTTCATTTTTAATTGCGTCGATTTGATTCTTCTCTCTTTTCTTCTTTATTAGTCTTGCTAGTGGTCTGTCAATTTTGTTGATCTTTTCAAAAAACCAACTCCTGGATTCATTGATTTTTTGGAGGGTTTTTTGTGTCTCTATCTCCTTCAGTTCTGCTCTGATCTTAGTTATTTCTAGCCTTCTGCTAGCTTTCGAATGTGTTTGCTCTTGCTTCTCTAGTTCTTTTAATTGCGATGTTAGAGTGTCAATTTTAGATCTTTCCTGCTTTCTCTTGTGGGCATTTAGTGCTATAAATTTCCCTCTACACACTGCTTTAAATGTGTCCCAGAGATTCTGGTATGTTGTATCTTTGTTCTCATTGGTTTCAAAGAACATCTTTATTTCTGCCTTCATTTCGTTATGTACCCAGTAGTCATTCAGGAGCAGGTTGTTCAGTTTCCATGTAGTTGAGCGGTTTTGATTGAGTTTCTTAGTCCTGAGTTCTAGTTTGATTGCACTGTGGTCTGAGAGACAGTTTGTTATAATTTCTGTTCTTGTACATTTGCTGAGGAGTGCTTTACTTCCAATTACGTGGTCAATTTTGGAATAAGTACGATGTGGTGCTGAGAAGAATGTATATTCTGTTGATTTGGGGTGGAGAGTTCTATAGATGTCTATTAGGTCTGCTTGCTGCAGAGATGAGTTCAATTCCTGGATATCCTTGTTAACTTTCTGTCTCGTTGATCTGTCTAATGTTGACAATGGAGTGTTGAAGTCTCCCATTATTATTGTATGGGAGTCTAAGTCTCTTTGTAAGTCTCTAAGGACTTGCTTTATGAATCTGGGTGCTCCTGTATTGGGTGCATATATATTTAGGATAGTTAGCTCTTCCTGTTGAATTGATCCCTTTACCATTATGTAATGGCCTTCTTTGTCTCTTTTGATCTTTGATGGTTTAAAGTCTGTTTTATCAGAGACTAGTATTGCAACCCCCGCTTTTTTTTGTTCTCCATTTGCTTGGTAAATCTTCCTCCATCCCTTTATTTTGAGCCTATGTATGTCTCTGCATGTGAGATGGGTCTCCTGAATACAGCAGACTGATGGGTCTTGACTCTTTATCCAGTTTGCCAGTCTGTGTCTCTTAATTGGAGCATTTAGTCCATTTACATTTAAGGTTAAGATTGTTATGTGTGAACTTGATCCTGCCATTATGATATTAACTGGTTATTTTGCTCATTAGTTGATGCAGTTTCTTCCTAGCCTCGATGGTCTTTACATTTTGGCATGTTTTTGAGATGGCTGGTACCGGTTGTTCCTTTCCATGTTGAGTGCTTCCTTCAGGGTCTCTTGTAAGGCAGGCCTAGTGGTGACAAAATCTCTAAGCATTTGCTTATCTGTAAAGGATTTTATTTCTCCTTCACTTATGAAACTTAGTTTGGCTGGATATGAAATTCTGGGTTTAAAATTCTTTTCTTTAAGAATGTTGAATATTGGCCCCCACTCTCTTCTGGCTTGTAGAGTTTCTGCCGAGAGATCTGCTGTGAGTCTGATGGGCTTCCCTTTGTGGGTAACCCGACCTTTCTCTCTGGCTGCCCTTAAGATTTTTTCCTTCATTTCAACTTTGGTGAATCTGGCAATTATGTGTCTTGGAGTTGCTCTTCTCGAGGAGTATCTTTGTGGCGTTCTCTGTATTTCCTGGATTTGAATGTTGGCCTGCCCTACTAGGTTGGGGAAGTTCTCCTGGATGATATCCTGAAGAGTGTTTTCCAACTTGGTTCCATTTTCCCCCTCACTTTCAGGCACCCCAATCAGACGTAGATTTGGTCTTTTTACATAATCCCATACTTCTTGCAGGCTTTGTTCATTTCTTTTTCTTCTTTTTTCTTTTGGTTTCTCTTCTCGCTTCATTTCATTCATTTGATCCTCAATTGCTGATACTCTTTCTTCCAGTTGATCGAGTCGGTTACTGAAGCTTGTGCATTTGTCACGTATTTCTCGTGTCATGGTTTTCATCTCTTTCATTTCGTTTATGACCTTCTCTGCATTAATTAGTCTAGCCGTCAATTCTTCCACTTTTTTTTCAAGATTTTTAGTTTCTTTGCGCTGGGTACGTAATTCCTCCTTTAGCTCTGAGAAATTTGATGGACTGAAGCCTTCTTCTCTCATCTCGTCAAAGTCATTCTCCGTCCAGCTTTGATCCGTTGCTGGCGATGAGCTGCGCTCCTTTGCCGGGGGAGATGCGCTCTTGTTTTTTGAATTTCCAGCTTTTCTGCCCTGCTTTTTCCCCATCTTTGTGGTTTTATCTGCCTCTGGTCTTTGATGATGGTGATGTACTGATGGGGTTTTGGTGTAGGTGTCCTTCCTGTTTGATAGTTTTCCTTCTAACAGTCAGGACCCTCAGCTGTAGGTCTGTTGGAGATTGCTTGAGGTCCACTCCAGACCCTGTTTGCCTGGGTAACAGCAGCAGAGGCTGCAGAAGATAGAATATTTCTGAACAGCAAGTGTACCTGTCTGATTCTTGCTTTGGAAGCTTCCTCTCAGGGGTGTACTCCACCCTGTGAGGTGTGGGGTGTCAGACTGCCCCTAGTGGGGGATGTCTCCCAGTTAGGCTACTCAGGGGTCAGGGACCCGCTTGAGCAGGGAGTCTGTCCCTTCTCAGATCTCAACCTCCGTGTTGGGAGATCCACTGCTCTCTTCAAAGCTGTCAGACAGAGTCGTTTGCGTCTGCAGAGGTGTCTGCTGCTTTGTTATTGTTTTCTGTGCCCTGCCCCCAGAGGTGGAGTCTACAGAGACAGGCAGGTTTCCTTGAGCTGCTGTGAGCTCCACCCAGTTCGAGCTTCCCAGCAGCTTTGTTTACCTACTTAAGCCTCAGCAATGGCGGGCGCCCCTCCCCCAGCCTCGCTGCTGCCTTGCCGGTAGATCACAGACTGCTGTAATAGCAATGAGGGAGGCTCCGTGGGTGTGGGACCCTCCCGGCCAGGTGTGGGATATGATCTCCTGGTGTGCCTGTTTGCTCAAAGCGCAGTATTGGGGTGGGAGTTACCCGATTCTCCAGGTGTTGTGTGTCTCAGTTCCCCTGGCTAGGAAAAGGGATTCCCTTCCCCCTTGCGCTTCTCAGGTGAGGCAATGCCTCGCCCTGCTTCAGCTCTCGCTGGTCGGGCTGCAGCAGCTGACCAGTACCGATCGTCCGGCACTCCCCAGTGAGATGAACCCAGTACCTCAGTTGAAAATGCCGAAATCACCGGTCTTCTGTGTCGCTGGCGCTGGGAGTTGAAGACTGGAGCTGCTCCTATTCGGCCATCTTGCTCCGCCCCCCGCCTCTTTCATAAGGACTTTAATCCCACTCACGAGGAAAGAGGACTCATGGCCTAATCCCCTGCCAAACACCACACCTCAATGCTATCACACTGGCAACACCTAAATTTTGGAGGGGGCACATTAAAACCGTACCATCCTGGGAGCTCCAAATAAGTCGTTGAGCTGTTGCAGCCGAGCAGTAGCTGAACAACTATTATGTATCCATGAGCATTTACAGTAAGTGAAAAAATAATTACAGATGAATTTAGGGTGAGTCCAAGAGTTGAAATGCAGAGGACACTTTCATTGTTGTAGTTGGAAAGAGCCCACAGGGAAAACTGGGAAGAAGAACAATTTGACTGAAGGGAAGAGACTTTGGGGATAGGCACATGTAATGAATTCTCAAGAGAAAATGCAATATGTGTAACTGCTTCTGAAAGACTTTTACGAAAATATTCATTTGATAACTAAGATATGAATGAGAAAGGCAATAAAGAAAGATAGTGGGATAGTGACATACTTTAAAAAGCTTTTCTTGTATTATCTGTAGGGAGAAAGCGCCCTATGCTAGAGGAAGTTAATTTTCTTCTCTAAGTGAAGAACTGTAAAACCGTAACTGAATTGAAGCCCACCTTTCCAAAATTAGAGGCAATGGTAGAACTAGGGTCTCATGAAACTTCCCAAATTAAGCTTTGTTTGACAGTAGAAACAATGATAAAAATAAGAGTGGAACATATTTTTAAAGTTATTGTAAGGATTAAATAAATTAATACAGATAAATTCCTTAGTGACAACAGTATCTGGCATAGAATATGTCTTGCACTAGTGTTAGCTCTCATTATTACTATTGTCTTTGTCACTATTGATGTTATTATTTGGTCTGAAACATATCCAAGTTGGTCTCTCTACCTTTCTGGCAAAATTAATTATGGTTTGTTATTAAACAAATATAATCTGTAAATTTTGATTACATGGTTTCTACTTACTTTTGAATAGAACAATCCATTCTGTTGACTAGATAAATCAGTTTATTTAAATTAAACATGTAGGAAGCCTCTTACTTGCT
This sequence comes from Theropithecus gelada, assembly GCF_003255815.1. Lineage (NCBI taxonomy): Eukaryota > Metazoa > Chordata > Mammalia > Primates > Cercopithecidae > Theropithecus > Theropithecus gelada. The sequence continues at coordinate 8,958,177 of NC_037677.1, read as the reverse complement.
GTAGCAAAGCATGTATAGCTATATTTTTCTGCTGATCAAAATGAAATAAAAGTCAAACTACTACTTCCTTTTTGTTTCAGCTATGAATGCCTGGTCTTCTTATCTGAGAGATCACAGGCTCTTCACAGGGTATTTTGCTAGCTGGGAGGGTACAGAAGTCAGCTCAAATCCATTCTTGAAACTTAAACATCTTCCCACACAATTGAACTTTAATTTCTAAGAATCAAATTTCTATTTGCAAGTACCTAAGAAATACGGATCACTTTTTTAGTTCACTGAATGACACAGGTCCTGAGGTATTCGAGATATAATATCCAAGCAATAACAAGTCACTTTCACATTTTAGAAAGCAACCACCCTACTAAAAGAAGTAGAGGGAGCCCACCCATCATTTCCTTTCTGCTTTCAGTATGAATGAAATCAGTCCCACATAATGTATTCTGGGTCCTAATGAAAATTCTAACTAATTTCCTACATGAAGTGAAATTTTCTGAAAATAATTTGTTGTTTCATATAGATTTTTACAGAATTATTAACTAAAACTATAGGAAAAATAGGTCTTCTCCAGCTGGTAAGACAAAAAACATATTTCAAAGTTCACAAATTCAGGAGTTCTTTGATTTAGATGTTTGAAGCTTTTCAGCTTTGGGTGAACCTTAAGAAACAGCATTTAAAAACTCTTAAATATTTACTGGAGGAATGGGGAATCAAATTAACAATAATTGGGTTTATAAAAGTGTTAGGTGCTGTTCTAAGTGCTTAGTTGTATAATTCATTTGATAATTATTTTTGGGTTTAAATGTTAACTATTCATTGGAAAAATATACGTATATATTATAACAATAAATGGTGTTTCAAAATTTATTTACATATCACTGAAAAATTTGAAACCCTTGACTTTTAAAAATACCCAAAGAAAGAGAGACACTTTTTCTCATTCTTATATTTTATTTGCCTTTCTCTTTCAACACAGTTCTCTGATGCAACACACTACATTTTTCTTACCCAAATTCTATTTTTGCATTACAAAGTTTGTATGTGTTCTGTGGCATTTGTACAATCAGCATAATGCTGTTACTGGGGAAGAAAGTGCAAATTACATATGAACTGCCCCAGAACTGGGTAGGTAATTTCATGAAGATGCAATGTCTGTGACTCCATTAAAAGGACCCCAAACATACTTTGCCTACACATCGTCATGGAGTATTAGGGATGGAAAGGATCTTAGCCTTCATCTGTCACAATTCTTCTCTTAAGAAGAAAAAGAAGGCTGTAGCCCAGAATGGGTAAATAATTGTTTGTAATGAGAATCAGTGTCAGACTTAGGACTAAATCCAAAGTCTTCTAAGTTCTGAATGAATTCACCATTCTCCCAATACACTTGCATTAATACTTTATGATGGGATTGTTTCTGCTGCCTTCACAATATGTTCACTAGCACTAGGTTTTTGTTGTTGTTGTTGTTGTTGCTGTTCTGCTTGCTTTGTTACTTATTCAGGTTATCAATTGATTTATGTGTTGATAATGATACAGTCAAAAAAATTTCTTGGGAGATCTGGTAAATGAGGTTCAGGGAATATCTCTGTGCAACTAGGCTTATGACTTTGGGCAAGTAATTTGTTTATGTTTTTTTTTTTTTTAAGACTTAAATGTAAAACCCCAAACCATACAAACCCTAGGAGAAAACCTAGGAAATACCATTCAGGACATAGACAAGGGCAAAGACTTCATGACAAAAATTGCCAAAAGCAATTGCAACAAAAGCCAAACTTGACAAATGGGATCTAATTAAACTAAAGAGCTTCTGCACAGAAAAAGAAACTATCATCAGAGTGAGCAGGTAATCTACAGAATATGAAAAATATTTTGCAATCTACCCATCTGACGAAGGTCTAATATCCAGAATTTGCAAGCAACTTAAACAAATTTACAAGAAAAAAACAAAACAACACCATCAAAAAGTGGGTAAAGGATGTGAACAGACATGTCTCACCAGAACTAATTTTAAAGCTTAGAATTAATAGTGGCCAAAGGCATATATGACTCTATTTTGTTGTCAGACCAAACATCTACCTGTTTTCTGTCCATCCAAAGGCCACAGGCTTTGCCTGTCTGACGTGACCAAAAATCACTGAGTGCTAAAGGTTGTTATTCAAAGTAGTCTCATCCTACCTCTTTTGAATGGCTTGTTGGGGGGAAGGGGGAAAAAAGCTAGAAATGTCCATAGTCATAAACTCAGGCTGAACTGAAGAGTAGGAGCTGCTGTTTCTACTGAGTACTAAACACCCCTTGTAATGCAACTCCAGTAAGCCCAGTTCAGACTGAAATAGCACAAAAAAATCCATTCTGTCTGAATTTTCAAAAAGTAGCTGAGGTTTTCTCTTTACTTCTTCATATTTATAAGATACTCTCAGCTTATATGTTTTAAGAGCAACTGATACATTTTAAAGGCCACCCAATACCTTTAAATATTTTCACAGAATTTTAGAGCTGGAAGAGATTCTAGTAATTGTCTAACTTTACAAACAAGAAAAATGTAGCCTAAGGATGTAATGTGACATGCTCACGGTCGCGTTTTGAATTTGTCACATAGCTGAAAGGAGTCTACCTTGCATCAGGGCCTGTATTATTTCCACTGCTTCTAAAGTCAACTAAAAGCTTATATCAGACATCTAAAAATATAGCATTTTTTTTAGGTATAAAAATGGAATCTAAACTATTCAGATTCACTAAAAATGACCACTTACTTGACATTTCAAATATCTTGAAATTTTTGTCCCTAGTTTGTTAGCATGTTTTAGAGGATAGGCAGGATTCCAGAATGTAAGCAGGAAGCTTTCCCTTTCTTTCCAAGATGTAAGAGGAAAGATAGAATCTCAACTCTGTAGCATAAAGTATTCTTCGTGATCTACTAAAGCTTTACTTCTTTGTTTAAAGAGTGACTGTTTAAAATTTTAGAGAAATAGATATTTTTAGGACCGTAAAATAACAGTGTCAGATACTTGGCTTAAAAAACAAAGCCCATCTGAGAATTCATGCTGAAACCAAGAGGTAGCTATAGTCATGTCCCTGTCCTGTTTAAATCTTTTAGTGTTATCTTTTGGGGAAACCACTCGGTAGAGGTGGAAAGAATTGATTGGATAATGGCAGAAATTTATTGGAAGCAAGGACTGTGCTCTACCAGGCAAGAAATCTGGAAATAAAACTTTAAAAATCTCTGACTTGTGAAACTTACATTCAAGCAGGGTAAGGTAAACTAGAACGATAAGTAAAATAAATAAGTAAAGTATACGTTAGAAGGAGTAAGTACAATGGACAAAATACAGTGCAGGATAAAGAGAGTTCAAGTTCTGGGAATAGACGGAAGGTTGTACTATTAAATCAGATGATTAAAGTAGGAAAATAAGAACAGTCACACAAACACATGAAGGATACGAGAGAGTTTACATTTCAGATAGCTGAGAAAATAGCTAATACAGTAAGTGGTCCTAAGGCTGTCACACATTTGACACATTTGAGAAACAGCAAGTAGGCTTGTGTGGCTGAAGAGAAACTTTTAAAAAAGGGACAGAGGAAAAAGAAATGAGGTCAGAAAGTTAATGGAATCCTGATCTTGTAAGAGTGTCCGGGTCATTGGAAGACTTTTGATTTTCACCCTGAGTGAAATGGAATGGTTGTGGAATATTTTGAGCACAGAAGTGGTATGACCTTTCTTATGATTTAAAAAGAATCATTCAGGATCTCTGTTGGAATTAGTGTAGTGGGGGAGATTGAGAGTAGGGAGGCAGATTAGCAGACTACAGCAGGTATCCAGGCAAGAGGAGATGAGTGAGAAGAGCAGATGGTAGCAGTGAAGATGGTAATTAGTGATTCCATGGTAGACATATTCTGAAAATAAGTGCAATATGATTGCCTGGTGTTTTGGATGAGAAGTGAGAGAAACAGAGGGGGCAACAACGTTTCCAAGGCTTTTGCTCTGCACAAAGTGGAAAGATGGAGTTTCCATCAGTGGATATAAGGGGAGGCTGTAGATGAAACAGATTTGGGAAAGAAGAATGCAAGTTCCGCTTTGGATATATAAGGCTTAATGTGCCCATTAGATATCCGAATGAAAATATCGAGTCTTGAGCTTGGAAGAGAGCTCTGACATGAAAGTAGACATTTGAGACTTGAAAGCATAGAGAGGCTGTTTGAAGTCGCAGAACTGGACAAGATTGCCACAAATGTAAGTGAAGACTAGGAAGAGAAGAGAACCAAAAAACAAAACTTGCAGCATTGAATCTAAGAAGTAGGATGGAAACAGACATGGAATTTGAGAACCAATAATCAGTAAGGTTGGAGAAAAACTGAAAGAAGCAGTTGTCTTGGAAGCCAATGAAGAAAGTATGTCAAAGATACTTTTTTGAAATGATGCTATGAGGTTGAGTAAAGATGGGAACTGAGCCTTGTTTTTAGCAAAGAAATCGTTGGTAGGGTGATAACACGTGCCTAGCTCAGTTTGTCTGGAACAGTCCCAGTGAATGTCTGTTTCCATCTAAAGTGCACTCATTTGGGTTTAAGAGAATGGGAGAAGAAGGATTGGAGATAAAAAGTCAAGTGATGGAGGCCTGCATTATGACACTAAAGATTACTATGAGAGAGGGATTGGAGGTTTGATTAGCTTGGTGTTAGAGTTGAGAAAATGTTGCATGTGGGGTACATGTGCTGGACATAGCCCACATTTTGTATTTGTTTAACTACGTGATGCCCGACATTGAGAAGAAACCTACGTGAAAAGGGAGAAATGAAGAGATGATTCAGGAATGATAGTCTCAGTTTTGAGGAACTGGTAGACACACAAGTGAATTCATATAAACTGGGTCTCAACAGCATGAATTAGTGATAAGAATTGGAAGTCAGAACCAAAGATGAGAGTTGAAGTAGGAAGACACTATGCTGAGTACAAAGAGAAATATCCAAGAATAGCACCTACGGTACACAAATATTTAAGGGATGAAAGGAGACTAAGAATTAGTAGGTGGATAGGAAGAAAACCAGGACACTAGTGTCCATTTAGGTAAATAAGAAGATTTTAAAGAAGGATATTTCTCAAACCACTTACAGTCCTCAGAAATTCAATTTTCTTTCACCAGTAAAGATATATGACACCTTAAATTTAGATTAAGTTCAAAAAAATCTCTGAGACTATTCCTATCCTTCAATCTTGATTTCTTGTTTTATTTTGTTTTTATCTTACTGTCTCTAGTTTCTGGATTGTCAAGTAATATCTGACATATATCTCTCTAACAAGCCATTTAAAAATTGAATTTTTAATTGTACCATCTTTATTGCCCAGTCTAAACTTCCCAACTTCCCATAACATACTCAGCTCCATGATCTCAATCTTTCACGGAAGTCCCTAGAACCACCAATCAGCATTATCAGAACTGCAGCTTGGATGGGATTGTTGTCAGGGAATGTGAAATCAGCTAAAAGCCAAAAAGTCATCATTACATTTGGTAACCAGTAGGTAATGAGTGATATTTGCAAGTGCATTTTTAAATAACTGGTTTAATGTGAATCCAGATTATAGTGTGCTGAAACAATTCCCAAAGGAGAGGTTGGGAATTAGAGTTAGAAAGAGTTGCCAATTCTTTGTGGGTTTTGTTGTTGCTGTTTGTTTGTTTGTTTTGAGATGGAGTCTCGCTCTGTCACCCAGGCTGGAGTGCAGTGGCACCATCTCGGCTCACTGCAACCTCCTCCTCCTAGGTTCAAATGATTCTCCTGCCTCAGCCTCCCAAGTATCTGGGATTACAGGCACATACTACCACGCTCGGCTAATTTTTGTATTTTTAGTAGAGATGAGGTTTCATCATGTTGGCCAGGCTGGTCTCGAACTCATGACCTCAAGTGATCCTCCCACCTCAGCCTCAAAAAGTGCTGGGATTACAGGTGTGAGCCACTGTACCCGGACAGAAAGAGTGGTCAATTCTTTGAATAAATTTTTTAGTAGTGTAGAAAGGATGGACGAAGGTTTTGTTTTATTTTGTCTTGTTTTTGGAAATTCTTACTATCGGAATTCTTGTTTTTGGAAAGAATTGCTAATAGCAAGATGGAGAAAAGGAGCCCTTAGAAAGGGAATTGTTAATAATTTGGGAGATAAAAATATTTATTAAGTAAGAGTCCTTGGAAGGGGGTACTAGCGCAAGTTGGAAATTTTATAATTTCTGAATAATTACAAATCAAATCATATTCCTCAAAATTTGGAAACAATATCACATGGAGTGAATCAACTATAATGGTTACCATTAATTGGTGTTTACAGGAGAAAACATTGTGAATTACTTCCCAATTTATACCTTTATGAGAAGGAAATGTATGGAAGCATTTAAATGAATGATATTTCTATGACTTTGTGAAGATACAGTCAAAGCTACTTCCACTCTGCCATGTAATTCTCTTATATAAAGTTGGTCTTTTCCATTGACTTTGTACATTTCCATTTATAGGTTGTAACAAGTGTTTAACTCAATACTTTTCTTTTCAGAGATCTCAGAACTAAATAAATGTGTCATTTTTCAATTATTGTCACATTTTTCTGGAAAATTTATCACCCACTGTTTTCAAAAGATATTTTATCACTTTTCATCTGTTGTTAAATTATTTGAATCACCTCTTTCCCAACACCTCTTCTATTCCACTTCAAAATACTGATAACTTTTAGCTTAAATTTTATTGAAAGAAAGATAGATAGAAGCCAGAAGACAGGACCTCCTTATCCTTCCACTACGAAATGTACATCAATACCCACATTGGCTCCTATCAGTCCCTTGCCCAAACATTCTTTCTTTCTGATTTCCCATATTACACCTTCTCCTGACTTCCCAGTTACCAATATGACCATTTCTTCTCAGTCTCCACCATATTTTCCTGTTCTAAGTACTTGAGTTCCTCAGGTGACTTAGTTATCTATTTCTACTCATATCTATTTCTGCGCAAGTTATCCTGAAACAGAAGCATAAAGCAGCAAACATTTATTACGCCACAGTTTCTCTGAGTTGGAAATCCAGGTGGAGCTCAGTGGGAACCTCTGTCGGTTGGGGCTGAAGGCTCATCTGAAAGTTCAACAGGGAGAGAGTCATCTTCCAAGCTTATCTTCATGGCTGAGAAATTAGATATCCACAGGTTGGTGATTAGAGACATCGCTCCAGTTCTTTGTGATGTGACTCCCTCCATGGGATAGCTAATAAGAGAAGTACACCAGACAGCAAGAAGGGACAAGCAAGATGAAAGTTGGCCTTTTATAGCTTAATCTCAGAAGTGACATCCCAACACTTTGCTGTACTCTATTTGTTGGAAGCAAGCCAATAAATCCAGACCATATTCGAGGGGAGGAAATTATACATGAATATGAATGTCAGGAGTCAGGGGATCATTGGAAACTATTTTAAAAGTTGCCTGGCACACCACAGCTTGGGCTTTTGTCTTTTTCTAATTTTATCTTCTCACTTTACTTGACATGTCTGTTTAGTGTTCACAAGATCTCAAAATTAACATATTCCAAGCAAAATGTTTTGTAAAATATAAATATATATGAGTGTTTTGGTCATTGAAAAGCCTTTGATTTTTATGGTGAGTGAAATGGTATAGTTGTGGAATATTTTGAGCACAGAAGTCATATGATTTTTTTTTTTTTTTTTTTTTGAGATGAAGCCTCACTCTGTCACCCGGACTGGAGTGCACTGGCACGATCTCAGCTCACTGCAACCTCTGTCTTCCAGATTCAAGCAATTCTCCTGCCTCAGCCTCCCAAGTAGCTGGGACTACAGGCACACACCACCACGCCAGACTCATTTTTGTATTTTTAGTAGAGAAGGGGTTTCACCATATTGGCCAGACTAGTCTCAAACTCCTGACCTCGTGATCTGCCTGCTTTGGCCTCCCAAAGTGCTAGGATTACAGGTGTGAGCCACTGTGCCTGGCCAATATGATCTTTTTTATAATTTAAAAAGATTCACTCTGGGATACCTATTGGAATTAAAGTATAGTAGGGGAGATGAAAGTAGGGAGACAGATTAGCAGACTACAGCAAGGATTCAGGCAAGAAGGGAGAATCAAGAAGACCGGATGGTAGCAATGAAGCTGGTAATTAATGATTCAATGGTAGACATACTCTGAAAATAAATGCAATATGATGGTCTGGTGTTTTGGACAGGAAGATGAGAGAAAGACAGGGCTCAACGATGTTTCCAAGGCTTTTGCTCTGCCCAAAGTAGAAAGATGGAGTTTTCATCAGTGGATATAGCGGGGGCTGTGAATGAAACAGGTTTAAGACTGTGGATGAAACAGGTTTAAGAAAGAAGAATGAGAAATAGGTTTGGGGGAAATATATATGGCATCTCCATCCTCTCAGGCCAGGCAATAGAACATTGTTCCTGACATCTCTCTCTCCCTCACCTACGACATCATTCTATCACTTAAATTCTACCAACTAACTTCAAAATTAATGTTGCCTGGATGACTAAAAGAGTCTCTCAATACATTTCTCTGCTTCCATTCTTGTTCTGTTGAAATCCCTTCTCACCAGCAAACAGACTAATCCTTCAACACTGTAAGTAAGCGCTTGTCCTATCCCTTTCTAAACCTTTCAAAGTCTCCTCACTTCTCTGCAAGTTCTTCTTTCGATCTGGTAGCTCCCTCCTTCACTAATCTGATCTCAAGCAGCTTTCTTTATTTCTGAGTTTAGTTTCAACCACACCTGGAGTTCCTTTAGTTCCTGGAATTCTCTCGCTCAGAAGACTTTTTTCCACAGCTCTTTGCTTGACTTAGTTCCTGGTCAACCTTCAGGGGCATCTTCCAGGACCACTCAATCTTATACATTTTCTGAGTGCTCAGCCTTTTTTTTTTTTTTTTTTTTTTGTTTCCTAGCACTTATAATTTGTAAACTCCAGGTGATAAGAACTAAATCTATTTTGTTCTCCACCTACTAATGCCTAGCTGGCACCATGCCCAACACAAAATACTCTGTCAATAACTTTGGCAAATAGTAGAATTATCATTCAAAGAGGATATTCAAAAATCTTGATACAATTTTCTCTGGTACTTTTCATAAATTCATCAACTCCAATCATAATTTTCTTTAATTTGGTCCATCAATATGGATTTTACCTGTGTATGTTGTTCTTCTGTTCCTTCTAGTTAGTCTTTTTTTTTTTTTTTTTAGAGTGTTGAGAAAACTTTCTACAGAAAGATTACACTTAATTAATCTTTAGTGAAGTTGAGAAGATTTACCTTGTAACAACCACATCTAGATTGGTTGTATCTGGAGACTGTAAGATTGAGTATTTATTCAGGTTGGATTACTTTAGAGTCTCATTTGAGGGTCTTTTTTGAGATTAGGAAAGAGAGAACTGGGCAAAGAATGTTGTTTTGTGGTGGAGAGATGATGTACCTTCAGCTATTCTCGTTAATAATAGGCTGGTTGTGCATATGCCACGAAAGAAAGCTGTGAAAAGACATATCTGACACTCACACTGAGATTGCAATCTTCCAGCTGATGTTTCTGTTCACAGTTTTTATAAACTTGAGAAAAGAAGTGATAACCCTGAAATGAATCACCGTGCTAGTGACATTCTAGTTCAAGTTGAATGGGGCTAACAAAATGTTCTCTTTTGGGGCCTGAACTCCATTTAACAAATAATGAAACCACAAAATGCACACAAACAGACATGAGAAACATTAACCCTTTGCTACCCAGGAAATCTTTGGTAAATATGGAGTGTGTGTGGGTGGGGAGATGGGGTGTGAAGTGTTATGTAAAGCGTGTGAAAGTATGTACTTCATCTTCTGCAATAGAAGTTCTCTTGGTGTCTTTAGGAGAGAGCTGCACTGTAGAAGGGATTAACTAAATTGTATTACCTTATTTGCTGTTTGCTTTTAAATATTTTTAATGTAGAAGAAAATCCATGTTTTTCCAGGTCTCATAGGTGTTTATTTCAAGACACTGCCTTCCTTCAAAGAACAGTAATCACGGACTCCAATTCATTTAGTTAGTTTGTTTAATGTTTTGTTTTCTCTTATTTTGTTTTTTGAGAGAGTTTTGCTCTGTCCCTTAGGCTGGGGAGCAGTGACACGATCACTGCTCACTACAGCCTCTACCTTTCATGTTCAAGTGATCCTCCCACCTCAGCCTCCTAAGAAACTGAGATTACAGGCATGTGCTAGCATGCCTGGCTAATTTTTGCATTTTTTGTAGAGACGGGGGTCTTGTTATGTTACCCAGGCTGGTCTGGAGCTCCTGGGCTCAAGTGATCTTCTCATCTCAGCTTCCCAAAGTGCTGAGATTGCAAGCGTGAGTCATGGTGCCTGCCCTATTTAATGTTAATGTTGGTAATGAGTCATTTCAAACAAATATTTGGGGATATAAGGAAAAAATGTAGAAAAAGCATAGAAGGGAAAGTATATGTTGAAGAACAATATCAGCAAGAATGTGGAAAGAGGGGAGATGGGGAAAAAGAAAAATCTAAGGGTATCATTTCTATTTTTAAAATATTCTCCATTTTATATAATAAAAATATATTTGTCCACATCCTTATTTCCCAGATATACTCTTTAAAATATTTGTGAAGTGAGTGAGAAATTTCTGCTCATGACTGTGAAAAATTACTTGCTTTTGACTTGGACTAAGGCTCAAGCTGATAGAGAAAATAGAAACTGTCAATAGAAATACCCATTTTGTTTTTTATTTTACTTATTTCTGATCAATGTAATAAATTGTTTTATTTCTTTAAACTGATGAAGTTCTATTTTGTATGTGCAATGATAACATTTAAAAAATGATACAGTGAATAGAATATAGAGAATTATACTTATTTCCACAGCTTTAAAGTAGGAAGAACCTGCTGCTGCTTAACCTGATCTTAACATTAAGTTTGGAGGAAGGTGACTTATGCTATTGAAGCTGCTCTGTGTTCCACCAGACATAAATTCTAAGTACTTTTCACTGATGAATTGACATCACTTGCAAATGGCTATCAATAATCCACTATAATATCAATTTGAAAAACCACTTATATCACAGAGTTGTGACTATCTGGATTGAGATGATAATTATATGTGTATTTAAATACATAAATCATATTTGTTTTTAGTGAACTGTAGCTCTTTCACATATTTCAAAATAATACCTTTTTAGTACCATTTAGGAAGTTGATGAAAACTTCTGTTTGATGCTTAATAGCATCTTCTTTAATAATGAGACTATATCTGTTAGTACAATCACACAACCGTGTTCATTTGATTAGCAACAAGTTCTATCTCACAGAGTCTGGACGACACAGTCAAATTCAGTAGGGATTAATCTCTGTACTAAGTTTGAAGAAATATTTTATTAGCAAGACAATAAACAATTTTAAACAAAGTTAGGGAGAGAAAGTAAAAATTCTTAAAATGATACTTGTATGGTCTCATTTTATAAATTGAAACAATCATTTTGGGAAGCAATTCTACTTACAGAAATGTAGGAAAAATTCAAATTGTATTTAAAAACTATATACTTAAATGTATTCAATACAAGATATGTAGAATATTAGATAAATAGATATATTTGATAGTCATAATAGAAAAAAAACAAAAACATGTGACCAAGCTTATCCGTGGATAAATGTACAATATTTGAGTACATTTGGTGAATATGGTGCACAGGTATGAAAAAATACTTAAGATGTAATGGTAAGTGAAATCGGACAACTGAAGATGTATACATGTTTTGAGTACATCTTTGAAATCGTGGAAAATTACTCAAAAATCAAATTGATCTTTGAATGTAAAGAGTAGTATGATATTTGTTTTGTCTGTTTTGAAAGTGATATTTAATCTGGTTAATGTAATCATTCAAGTGACTAAAGAAAGAAATTTATGGACTATTTTGTCACTTATAGGTGACTCTTACAGGTGACTATATGGATGACATCTCATTTTAGTTTGTAAGAACTTGATGAGATTATTATTAAGTCCATTTTAAAGAATAAGAAAACTTGAGCCAAAATTGGGAATGAGATCTACTGAAGATCATACAGGTAGTTACGAGAAGAGGTAGAACCAACCAAAAATTGAATGACTTTACGCTCAGGACTTTTCCTCTCTACGATGCTTAAACACAAATGAGTAACTCATATTTTTAAAGGCACACTTGGTTACAAGCTATTAATATTCTTGGTATCAATTCTTTTCTTGATTTTTAATACCCAAATGATCTCTGTTAATCACAGAACCACTTAAGAAGCAATTCTCATCTCTTTGCTGTTACTTTTTTAGTAGAGCAAAATATCATTATTTAAAAAGCATAGAGGAAAACCAAAGCCGCAAATGAGGACACAGGATAAAAACTAACAACTGATGCAAGTTAAATTATTAGGAAACTTAAGGTAAACAGTGACAGTATGTATTGTCTGATTGAATTTAGTCCACTGAATTTGGTTTAGACTAACCAACGGGAGAACTCCTGAAATGAAGAGATATACTATGCTAGTATATATGTTATTATGTTAGCAGTTCTGTTGTATGTTTGGATTTAGACTGAAATGACACCTATCACCCAGCATTCTTTGACACGTTTGTGCAGCTGTTTATGCTACTGACATGATTTCTGAATTTCTTCTGACAGTATCACCATCCGTAGTTGTTTGTCTTCAATGTTGGTGATATTATTTATGACTAATGCTTGGGTAATGTTTTTCAATATTTCAAACTCTACTTGTATGTTCTGAAAAACAAAAATCAAATAATATTTGTTTTTGTATTTTTACTATACAACGCACAGACAGAAAACTTCCCAGAGCATCTATATAGTTTATTGTATAATGATATGGCGAATACCCTTGTAACCATAAGCCAGGTGGGTAAAGAGACCTTTGCCAGCCGCCCCAGATACCCACTGATGATCCCATCCTTATCACCATGCCTCCCCCCGATTACTTCTCAACTTTTACAGAAAACACTTCCCTGCATTTTAATAGATTTATCACCCAAGTATTTATCCTTAGATTCAATACTTCAACTTTTTATTTTCTTGTCGGTTGTATTTTTAAAGTTCTCTTTTAATCTTCAGGTTTCTCCTCCATCCCTTTCTTTTCCTCATAAATTCACTAACTATAGGCCATTTAATCTGCAAATTTCCCTCCAACTCTGAGAAGGGCACATGAGAGAAGTCTGGTAGTACGGATTGCAGTGAGAATGACCCATATTGTAAGAAACACTGTGGGTACAGTTTACTGTGTCCATTTGTCCTGTGTATCTCGTCCAAATAGGTGGCTGCCTCCTGAGGCTTGACCATTTTCAAATTCTGTCTTTTACAAAGACTCTAGGTGTTTTCTACTTTTCTTTCTTTCATGTGGAGACGTGAAATATCTGTGTGTCTCTCTTTTTGTGATTTTAGCAGCACGTTGTGCTAAATACACCTGACCTTACATCTTATATCTATATCTCTTCAATTATTTTGACTGTCTGAAATTCATCTCCAGTATCCCCTGAGTTCTTATGGATTGATAAAATTATGTTTATGCCCTTTATCTAGGAGTGTAAACTTTCTTAAGATATAAAATCCTTGGTTCACATTTTCTTCTCTTGTGTTCTTAAGTATATTCTTCATCCTTTTTGATATAAATTTTTGCTGCCAAACTGTCTGATGTTTGTCTATTTTTCTTTGCCCTATAGGTCATTTGCTTTTATTATTATTATTATTATTCCTTAAGTTCTGGGGTACATGTGCAGAATATGCAGTTTTGTTCCATAGTTATACATGTGCCATAGTGGTTTGCAGCACCCATCAACCCACCACCTACTACCCCTCCCCTAGGTCCCCACCCCCAAACAGGCCCCAGTACGTTATGGTCCCCTCCCTGTGTCCATGTGTTCTCATTGTTCAACTTCCACTTATGAGTGAGAACATGCGGCATTTGCTTTTCTGTTCCTGTGTCAGTTTGCTGAGCATGGTGGTTTCCAGCTTCATCCATGTCCCTGCAAAGGACATGAACCCATCCTTTTTTATGGCTGCATAGTATTGCATGGTGTGCATGTGTCACATTTTCTTTATCCAGTCTATCATTGATGAACATTTGGGTTGGTTCCAAGACTTTGCTGTTATGAATGGTGCCTCAATAAACATATGTGTGCATGGGTCTTTATAGTAGCATGATTTATAATCTTTGGGTATATATTCAGTAATGGGATTGCTGGGTCAAATGGTATTTCTAGTTCTAGATCCTTGTAATAGCCACACTGTCTTCCACAATGGTGAAACTAATTTACACTCCCATCAACAGTGTAAAAGTGTTTCTATTTCCCCACATCCTTTCCAGCATCTGTTGTTTCCTGACTTTTTAATGATCACCATTCTAACGGGTGTGAGATGGTATCTCATTGTGGTTTTGATTTGCATTTCTCTAATGGCCAGTGATGATGAGCATTTTTTCATGTTTGTTGGCCGTATAAATGCCTTCTTTTAAGAAGTGTCTGTTCATATCCTTTGCCCACTTTTTGATGGGGTCGTTTTATGTCTTGTAAATTTGTTTAAGTTCCTTGTAGATTATGGTTATTGGCCCTCTGTCAGATGGATAGATTGCAAAAATTAATTAGAACTTATAATTTTATTATTTAAAAGCCTCCAATGATATTGCATTGCTTGTAGAATTATGGAAAAATTTTCTGCATGATCTAGAAGGCTACACATCACCTGAACTTCTGTGAACTCTTACACTTCCACATATAAATGCCTTTTAATATTCTCCTGCCCATCAAGAATATTCTTAAGCATACCACACCCTTTGAGAATTTTCTCATTCCAATCACTCTGTTACATTGTTCTTCATAGTGCTTGGCACTATAATAAATTGTCTACTTGTTTATCATTATTATTATTATTATCAGTATTATTTGTTTCTTATAAGCTTCATGAGAGCGGGGACATTTTACTCTTTGTTGTTCTCTGTATCCTAGGGTTCATGGAATTCCCATCATATAACATAAATACTTACTCAACAGATGAATAAATCTGGGTTTGCACTAAGGCTAACAGGCTATCAGTTGAATAATTTCACTATAGGTTAGTTGGCAGGATAATTTAAATTAATACTAGAAATCAAAACCAAAATGAATTAGGAGGAATAATTTTGTCTGGATCAGGATATACTTGACCAATGAGGGCATTCTAGGTTCTTCCAGTGATCTGCTTTGTGAATTTATCTGTCACTGCTTGTGTGTGGTAGCAAGCCACTCTGTCAGTGAATGTGTTACTTCCAACGTTCCTCACCTTTGCTCGTTTTACATTACTACAAGCAGAAAGAAAGGAAATAAAAGAGGAGGAAGCAGTAATTGAAAGGAGGTGAAAGAGAACATGGAAAAGCTAAGAGCAAAGAAAAGCATGAGCAAGGGAACATGGAAGATGGAGAGAGCCCATCAGTTACCAGTCATACCATTTGCCTTGAGGTTAGGTTGCTTATCAGATGAAAAACAGCTGAAGCTGACTTTTCTCTGTGAAGAGCCTTTGTGGGGAGAGATCTCTGTGGGCTGAGTTACTATTATTAATCAACTTGACTTTTCTTCAAGTCATCATATTTTCTGACTCAAATTTTCTCAGGCTTTCAACCTACCAAAGAGTTTCTTAATGAACTAAATAGACAAGATGTGTGGGTGTATCCATGGCTAATTTAAGTATAGTATATGGAACTTTATCATTCTTGTTTTTTTTCTTTTTTCTCAAACTAATAACACCAGTGCAAGATGAGGGAAATCTACCTTGACTGCAGAAATATTCATATTTTTTAAAACATGAGGGAAAATACCTGCATAAGAGAATTGTTGATCCAGATGTAATTGCCAACTTAGCACAGACAAGTGCTGAACTTACCAGTTCTAGCAAATGATATTTTTAAAGCAGTGATTTCTTCTGTTTTATGCACAGGACAAAAGTGGAGGTCATGCTCATATAACGTTCAATGAAAATTCTAGTCAATTAAAATAATGTTAAGAAAATAATAATCTATCTGATTTCTGAAGTCTCTTTGAAAACTGTAACATGTAAATAGATTAGTCTTTAACTAAAATTAAATCAACTGTTTAATATTAACTTGAATTAAATGATCTTGAGAAATTGTATGACTTTACAGAATGCGAAAAGCTAGGCATCTGATGAATTGATAAGATTGCTAGCATGATGGGTTAATGCACTAGATGGCACTCATTGTATGCCTTTTATGTATTATAAAATCAAATTTAGTGTGGAAAAATAAAGCACCTCACACTTGAAATGTTTCTTATCAGGTATACTTTATGAAATTTCTTTGATATGTTATTTGGAATTTCTTATTACTGTTTTTCAGATCATCAGAAAAAGAATTAATTATAGTCACTTTGATATTAAGTGAATTTCAAATTGAAAAATATAATTCCAGGATTTTTTTTTAACCTAAAGAAACTAATTTACTCCAGGCAAGATGCAAAAGTATTCTACTACAGAAGGATTATGTGATTCAATTCAAGTGAAAAGTTCTATACCAATTACATGGTTTTCCATGAACTTTACTTATCAAAAAGATTAAAGTCTCAGAAAATAAATAATTTTTTTAGATTTTTTTTAAACAAAGTCTAAACCTTAAAGCATGAAAGAAATTTTCTGCTTTGCAAAATTCTTTCCTTGTGATTTTCAGTACACAAATTGGGAAAGTGGGAGGAGAAATAAAATCTTGTTATTTAAGGAACAAAGCAAGACTATAAATAAGACAATTTTCAAAATAAACAGTTTCTGTTTAAATTACCTTTAGAGGGAAGCTTCAGTAACTACTGTTTTATTTGAATATAAGGCATGCAAAATCATTAATACTATATATACACACACACACATATATATAGCATAGCTTTAAAAACCTATATATAATAATATATATAATGGCAATACTATATGTATATTATGTAAGAACAATACTATATGTGTTATGTATACATATGTATACATATTTATAATATGTATATATATAGTATTGCTGTTTAATTAATTTTAAAGCAAGGATATATATTAATTTTAGGTATAAAGTATATATAAAATATATATACATTTTAGGTATACAGTATATCTATAAAGTATATACCTACTTTAAAATTAATAAAATATTGATGTTGGGGTCATTCCAGTTAATTATCAACTGGTTGGTTTAATTTCAAATTTTGACATAAATAATTGTAAATTTTTTGTTACATTCAGAAAGAAACAGAATGTTCAGGGTACAGTCTTTCTTACCTAAATCAGACATTGTAATAGTGAGTAAACATTATTAGTGGGAGCCTGCTTCAATTATTTCAGTTTAGGAGTGGTTAAGGTTTGTCCTTAAACTCAGGACATCCAAAGGCCCATAATTAATTACTTGAGAAAAACTCAATACACACAATGGACTGGGATATATGAACTTCCAAACAGTGAATAAAATGTGGGCATGCGTGCGCGCACACACGGGTAACACTGCGTGGGATTTAACCACCATGTTCTTTCTCACAAAGAGTGAGGTAAAACCCATAGGTTCGTAGGAAAGATTAAAAAATTTTTCTGTACGAAACTCCTCCATGAAAAAATAAGTTGTACTTTCAGGAGGGGTGATGGTGGTGGTTGAAAAGAAGGGGAGATACTGCGACAGTGGTTTTAGAAGAGAAGGAGTGAAAGCAAGGAGGAAGAGGAGTAAAATCGGCAGCCATATCCACAGGAACATTGGACCTTGTCTTTCTGGATCAGAGATCTCCCCGATAGGCTGTTCTTTCTCTGGTCAGTGTTGCTCCTAAATGAATCCACACTCATTTATGTTAGATGGATGAGTGAAAAAATAATAAATAAATAAACAAGTTTAATGCAAAGACTAGATCACCCCTCTGTCTCTTTCTCACTTGCTTTCTTGCTGTCTCTCTCTCTGGAATTGCTCAGTTTTCAGTCTTTAAAGTACTTATTTTTATTTTCATGGTTTATATTTTGGCTACTGAAGGATCTGGGCAAACATTTCAATGTCCACTGAAAATGTTCTCTACAAAATTCACTCTTTCATGAGTTACAGAAATGAGGGAAGAAGTTCTAAAAGATACTCTAGGTTTGAATGCTACCTAAAGAATTCCTCCAATACTCAGAAAGCAAATTCTATAACCATTTCCTTTCTCACATTACACTGCATAGGGTTCTCCCACTTTCCACAGTGCTACATTAAGTTGAGGTTAACTTCCCAAAATAATGTATCTGTCATGTGTAGGCACACTATAGGGCACAGCGGAGACCTATAGTGTATCAACTTTTCTATCATTTTAAAGAGTGTTCATTTTGTGTATATTATCTTTTGAAAATAAAAAATATTTAAGATATAAGGAGCATAAGCTCCTTTCTGCAAATTTGAAAGTATTTAAGTATAAGAAATTGAAAGAATGTACTAACTTTATCTTAGAGATTGCTTTGGTTAATCATTTTGTTTGCATTTTGAAACATGTACAGTTACATCATTCAAGGTAGTTCACAAAATTAAAATTTGCAAGGTAAGTAAATAGGTAAGTCACTCACATTCCTAGAAGATTATTTATTATGTAATAAAGGCCTTTAATTTTTGATGATTTACATACTTTTCCCCACACAGCATTATTAATTAAAGAGTGGGATACCCACATAATTTTAGTTTTCAAAACTTTTGTCTGTTAGGTTAATTTAATTTTAGGTTTCATTTATCATTAGGAAGAACCAATGGACATGAATAAACACATACTGTGGTTTAGGATGAAGGTCACGGACTAAGCAACGTGGGTCTTTTTGCAGAACCATATTTGTATGAGAAGGACATTTTTCTGAATCAAGATAGAAGAGACAAATCTCCCTGTTGGCCAGATTTGGCAGCAAGAGTGGGCATTATGGTCACCTCACTATGCTGTGGTCTCTACCTAAGATTGTGGACTGTATCAGTGGAAAACATTTGGTTCCTAACTGATACTGAGTAGGTCTCTGGGTGGGTCATCAGCAGCTGAATAAGGAGGTGGGAAAATGTGATCAAGATAAGGACAAGTCTTTAAGGTGGCGATCAGGGAGTGGATGGGGCATGTAGGGAAGAACCCATCCTACATTCAGGGCACTTACATCTCAGGCTGATTTTCACTTGTCCACCTTAAGGATAACAAAAATAGATAGATAGATAGATAGATAGATAGATAGATAGATAGATAGATAGACAGACAGACAGATGATAGAAAAATAGACAGATACATAAATAAGAAAAGACCTGTAATCATTTGTTACAAAAATTTACCTCTCCCTTGTGGCATGAAACACGCACTCTTTATGCATTACCTAGTGAGAGGCACTTGCTTTGCTCCTCAAATCCTTTGTCGTCATCTTTTTAGAGTATCCATATAAGTTAGAAATTACTTGTAGTTTAAGGATGAGAGAGCTAAAACCCTAAGGAATTAAATGACAGAAATGGATCTTTACCTAACAAAATGTCTAATGTAAGATTAATTTAACATGCAGAAAAACTCCTAGAGCCAGTATTTATGCATTTAAATGTATAGGAGCTGTGGCTCAGGGAGAAGCTTCCAGAGTGGGATGAGGTTAAGTTGGGGCTCAGGATGCGGAATGTAAAGCTGGGATTATAACAGCATTCAGTGGGGTTGGGCATGAATACAAGGGTGACATATTCCCTGAGGGTTCTACTTTTTTTTTTTTTAGTAGCAACACACACACACACACACACACACACACACACACACACACAATGCCCTAAAAGAAAAAACAAAAAAGAAGGTATAAATGAGAGCTAGAACAGGAAAATGTCCCAGGTCGTGATGAAGTGCCATGGATTACGTATAAGATTGCATTATTTACTGTAAATAAATTCAGATTTCTAAATGTTGAGCTCTTTCCTCAATGGAAATCTATAGCTCAGTTAAAAATCATGATGCTTGGCCGGGCGCGGTGGCTCAAGCCTGTAATCCCAGCACTTTGGGAGCCCGAGACGGGCGGATCACGAGGTCAGGAGATCGAGACCATCCTGGCTAACACAGTGAAACCCCGTCTCTACTAAAAAATACAAAAAACTAACTGGGCGAGGTGGCGGGCGCCTGTGGTCCCAGCTACTTGGGAGGCTGAGGCAGGAGAATGGCGTAAACCCGGGAGGCAGAGCTTGCAGTGAGCTGAGATCCGGCCACTGCGCTCCAGCCTGGGCCACAGAGCAAGACTCCGTCTCAAAAAAGAAAAAAAAAAATCATGATGCTTTCATTTAGTTTATCGACCTCACAGGATGGAAGTGGGGGCAATGCAGTCTGGAGATATAAAATATAATATAGAAATAATCTGTACAGCAACCCCGATGACACAAGTTTACCTAAGCAACTACCCTGCACATGTACTCCTGAACTTAAAATAAAAGTTAAACAAAGTTTTAGAAATCCTCCAAAACTATAATTCCACCTGATTTTTTATGTTGTAGAAAAGCTCATGTGCTTTTGGCACATTGATTTTGTATCCTGAAACTTTGCAAAGATGCTTATCAGCTTGAGGAGTTTGTGGGTTGAGACGATGGGATTTTCTAAATATAGAATCATGTCATCTGCAGAGACAATTTGACTTCCTCTCTTCCTATTTGAATACCTTTGTTTCTTTCTCTTGCCTGATTTCCCTATGTTGAACAGGAGTGGTGAGAGAGGGCATATATGTCTTATGCTGGTTTTCAAAGGGAATGCTTCCAACTTTTACCCATTCACTATGATACTGGCTATGGGTTTGTCATAAATAGTTCTTATTATTTTGAGATATGTTCCATCAATACCTAGTTTATTGAAAGTTTTTAACATGAAGTGATGTTGAATTTTATCAAAGACCTTTTCTGCACCTATTGAGATAATCATATGGTTTTTGTCATTGGTTCTGTTTATGTGATGGATTTATGTTTATTGATTTGTGTATATTGAACCAGCCTTGCATCCCAGGAATAGAGCCAAAACTATCATCAGACTGAACAGGCAACCTACAGAATGGGATAAAATTTTTGCAATCTACTCGTCTGACAAAGGTCTAATATCCAGAATCTACAAGAAACTTAAACAAATTTACAAGAAAAAAACAAACAACCCCATCAAAAAGTGAGCAAAGGATATGAACAGACACTTCTCAAATGAAGACATTTATGTGGCTAACAAACATAAGAAAAAAAGTTCAATATCACTGATCATTAGAGAAATGCAAATCAAAACCACAATGAGATACCATCTCATGCTAGTCAGAATGGCGATTATTAAAAACTAAAGAAACAATAGATGCTGGCGAGGCTGTGGAGAAATAGGAATGCTTCACACTGTTGGGGAGAATGTAAATTAGTTCAGCTATTATGGAAGATGGTGTGGCAATTCCTCAAGGATCTAGAACCAGAAATACCATTTGACCCAGCAATCCCATTACTGGGTATATACCCAAAGGAACATAAATTATTCTACTATAAAGCCACAAATATTCACACGTATGTTCATTGCAGCACTATTTACAATAGCAAAGACATGGAACCCACCGAAATGCCCATCACTGATAGACTGGAAACAGAAAATATGGTACATATGCAGCATGGAATACTATGCAGCCATAAAAAATAATGAGATTATGTCCTTTGCAGAGACATAGATTAAGCTGGAAGCCATCATCCTCAGCAAACTAACACAGGAACCGAAAACCAAACACCATGTTCTCACTTATAAGTGGGAGTTGAACAATGAGAACGCATGGACATAGGGAGGGGAACATCACACACTGGGGCCTGTCAGAGGGTGGGGGGAAGGGGAGAGAGAGAATTAGGACAAATATCTAATGCAAATCAAAACCTAGACGATGGGTTGATAAGGGCAGCAAACCACCATGGCACATGTGTACTTATGTAACAAACCTGCATGTGTATCCCAGTACTAAAAACAAACAAACAAACAAAAAACCTCACATGCAAAAGTTCAACATTGGGTAAAATTCAAGTTTCTCGTTAGTTTCTCAAAATATTTTCTTGGAACTGCCTTAATTCTACCCAAATAAGTCACACTGACGAAAAAAAAAATCACATCTGAAAATTTAGTCACTTAAATTATTCTTGGTAGTAATTAAAGTATTATCATTGATAAATAATAAATTGTTTGAAACTGAAAAACCCTATAGTCACTTTTATAATCTTTGTTTCCCACCATTGAGAAATAGTAGGTTACGTCCAAGCTCTTAAAAAATATTTAATAATAATACATTTAAAAACTAGAAAATTACCCAAAATAAAAAGTTACCTCTTAATGCACAAAGTAGCACAAAACGAAGAGTGAAGCACTGCTACATGGTCCACTACACCTGATTACATCTGTAAATAAGGATAGTGTTTAATTAGCAGCTTTGTCATATAGCTATTGTTGCTTAAGTATTTTTTAATTGTTGAAAGCTTATTGTTTTTTTTGAAGCGCCTAAATCTTTGCCTTCAAATTTGAACTTTTACTGTTGACGTGATTAACCAGCTCTCCAAATAGATTCTCCAAAGATAACTTTTAAGCTAGTCACATCCAGTTAAGCACACATTTCAAATTAGTACAGTAAAATTACCAGGAACTCAGGTGTTTGCAGTATGAATAGGAGGAATGAGTCAGGATTAATAAGAAGCTGACTACTATAGAAGTGGATGCTCAGCAGAGCAAATTCAAAGGTAGAGAGAACTCCTGATCTTCACAGGATAAGTGGACCTGCCTGGGAGATTGTCAATGAACAGCAAGCTTGCTATTTCATTACTCATCCGATTAAGATTTCTTTTCCTCTGCTCCTTTTGAACTCTTTTTTATTTTTGAGATGGAGTCTCACTCTGTAGCCCAAGCTGGAGGGCAGTGGCACGATCTTGGCTCACTGCAACTTTCACCTCCAGGGCTCAAGCGATTCTCGTGCCTCAGCCTCCCAAGTAGCTGGGATTACAGGTATGCACCACCATGCCCGGCTAATGTTTTGTATTTTAGTAGAGATGGGGTTTCACCATGTTGCCCAGGGTGGTCTCAAACTCCTGAGCTCAGGTGATTCGCCCACCTCGGCCTCCCAAAGGACTGGGATTACAGGCATGAGCCACTGTGCTAGACCTCATTCCTTTTTTAATTGTGAGAAAAAACATAGTAACGCAACTTGTGCAGTTGTTTTGTATGTGCTAAATTTGGACTTCAGCTATCATTACCAAATACAATTCATCAGGATGAGATACAATATTGAAGTATAAGAAAAATGATTGCAAAAATGTAACAGTAAGAAGAAAACACATATAAACACCCTGTATGTGATATAATCCAATGTAGGACAATAAATCTATGTGTACACATAATATGCGTAAAAGTGGCCAATGTTAAAATTGATTAACATCCCATGATACAGACTCAGGGGAATGTATTTCCTTTTACGCTTATATTTATTTTCACAGTTGTTTTTTTTTTTTTTTTTTTTAACAGTGAGCATATATCGTTTTTGTAATCAGAAGAAAATCAATCATTATTTTAATTGAGAATAAAGTTTCAATTAATGTTGTTTGTAGGATTTAGTATTTTCATTATCTTAATTTTAAACTATCTTAAATAATCGTTGTCCCATGTTGTAATTATTTTATCCTTATAGTAGCGTACTTCCAAATATTGTATATTTGCTACTGTGGATTTACACTGAAACATCACTAAATGAAAAATGCTGCTGATTGCTGTGGTACATTGGAAGTGTCATTTGACAAGCAGATAATTTATTTTGTGTCAGAGAAAAGTTTTTGTTCTCTAAAAACTTCCTTTCTTGGAAAGAAAAGGGAAGGAAGAGTGTTACGCCTCACAGCTGACCACTTTGCAGACTTCTGCACCAGCTTGGACTCAATTCCAGATCCTTGAGTATGGAGCTGTTTATGGTCTGGAAGCAATCTCTTTTTCGTAAGGATTTCTCTTTTCTCCTCATATAAAATGTACTTTTAGGCCGGGCGCTGTGGCTCACGTCTGTAATCCCAGCACTTTGGGAGGCCGAGGCGGGCGGATCACAAGGTCAGGAGATCGAGACCATCCTGGCTAACACGGTGAAACCCCGTCTCTACTAAAAATACAAAAAATTAGCCGGGCTTGGTGGCAGCGCCTGTAGTCCCAGCTACTCGGGAGGCTGAGGCAGGAGAATGGCCTGAACCCGGAAGGCGGAGCTTGCAGTGAACCGAGATCTGGCCACTGCCCTCCAGCCTGGGCAAGCGAGACTCCGTCTTAGAAAAACAAACAAACAAAAAATGTACTTTTAAAAGTTATATATCCAAATCCCCTACCTACCACGATGTGAACAACTTTCAATTTAATCAAATTACTATTATAATATTTCAAGGAGGGAGGAGTTTCAGTATTTTATTTTCATTTATTTGCCATATAAAAAGAAATGATGGGCCGGGGCACAGTGGCTTACACCTGTAATCCCAGCACTTTGGGAGTCCGAGGTGGGTGGATCACCTAAGGTCGGGAGTTTGAGACCAGCCTAAGCAACATGGAGAAACCACGTCTCTAGCAAAAATACGAAATCAGCTGGGCGTGGTGGCAGGTGCCTGTCATCCCAGTTACTCAAGAGGCTGAGGCAGCAGAATGGCTTGAAAGCGGAAGGCAGAAGTTGCAGTAAGCTGAGATCGCGTCAGGGCACTCCAGCCTGGGTGAAAGAGTGATACTCGAAAGAAAGAAAGAGAGAAAGAGAGAGAGAGAGAGAGAGAGAGAGAGAGAGAGAGAGAAAGACAGAGAAAGGAAAAAGGGAGGGAAGAGAGAAAGAAAGAGAAAGAAAGGGAAGAGGAAGGAAGGAGGGAAGGAAGGAAGGCAGCGAGGGGAGGGAGGGAGGGAGGGAGGGAAAAAAGCATCCTCATCACATTCTTGTTCCTTCCTTTTCCTTAAGCAGTGCCTTCTCTTATTCCCTTCCCTCTCCTCCTCTCCTCTCTTTTACCCCTGACATTAAAATATCTCTGTAATTGAGGAGACTCCCTCAGAAATGCACGAGGTAGGGAAATGCGCACACAGCATCATCTCTTATCCTGACTGGCCTACTTGCTTCCACTGCCGCTTACCCAGAGTTCCTTCTCAACACAGCAACCAGCGTGAATCCTTCAACAAGGGCTTAGTAAACAACAGTCCATGGAGCAAATCTGGCCCGCGGCTGTTTTTGTAAATAAAGTTTTATTAGAACACAGCCACACTCATTCATTTATGCATCATCTATAGTTGTTTTGATGTAACTGTGGCAGACCGGGGGAGTTTCAACAGAGAACACGTGGACCACAAAGCCTAACTCTCAATATCTGGCCCTTTGTAGAAAATAGTTTTAAATTCCTGCCTAAAACCTTGAGTCATGATCAAGTACCTCTTCTGCTCAAAACCCTGCCATGCGTCTTGGAGGAAAAGCCAGAGTCCTTGCAGTGGCCTATCATCAGGCCCTGCGGGAGCTGGCCCGCCTTGTATCTCTAAGCCCATCTTCAGGTTGCTCTTCCTCCTTCACTCCATTCCAACTATGAAGATTTTCTTGACCATGTCAAGCAAGCTCCCACTGTACGGACTTTCTCCCAGCTATTTCTTCTAAGTGGATACTCCTCTTGTAGATTTATAAATGCTAACATCCTCACTTCTGCCACGGTTTGCACGGTTTATTCACAAACACGGTGAATAAATAACCATCTGCACACACAGGACCCAATCGGAACTCTTTTCTGGTAACAACTCTGCCATTAACTAATTCCGCTCTCTTGGGAAAACAAACACTGCAATGCTCTGGTTTCCTTATCGATGAAGTACAACGGGAAGATTTGGTGTCTTTTCAGTCCGTAAATTCTTTGAGTTTCTGTTCGTTGGTCAACTATCAAACATATAAATCAAGGTGTGTTTCTAAACTTCTGGATCTGTTTTACAGAGGATATAACTATGATGATGAAATTAAAATCCCCCCAAAAAACCCTGATTGTTCTAATGAGTATACGATACTATTTCTGGATGTGCAAAACAACCCACATGTTTGTTTCAGTTGCATGTGTTTGCTTAGAAACTGATCATTTCTATTGATGAGGAAAAGCAAATGTTTATCTGGTAGACAGAAGGATGGCCAAATATGTATTTCTTCAAATATTTCTATAGGCTACTTGCCACTTGTTTCATTTACTCTTAGTCTGTCTCTGGTAGGTTGATCATAATTTTTTTAAATTAGGTTTTAAAAATTCTTCAGAAAATACAGTTTTTCTGTACAAAGTTATACATTTATAGATAATATATTAAAACCACAAGCTGATTTTAGAACTTTAATTTATATATAAGCTGTTTGATTTGCTCTAAACCAATGTCTCATTTGTCAAATTAGCAACGTGTATGATATGAAGATTCCTCATGTCAGTTATAATATACATTTTTTTTCATTGATTTAAATTTGGTAAATATTGACTAAGTGCTCAGTACAGTGCATAGCACACAGTTTTGTCTTGGAAACAAAATGGTAAACTTTCTTGTCTTCCAAAATACATTGAACATCTTTTGTAACAGGAGAGTCTACCAATCAGAAGATGCCCTTAGTTCTTTCCTCAGTTAAGGTTCTCTGAAATGTTTTCAAGTAATTCATATCCACCATTAAACTGGAAGGGACCCTAGGAATAGTTTAGGTGTATTTCTGACTATTCAGATCAGGAAATTCTGGCCCAGATATTCAGTGTGACTTTTCCAAGTTCACATATTTAGTTAGTGCTGGAAAATAACTAGAAGACAAAACTCCTGTGGTTAGGAGAAAAGCAATCTCAGCTTCTTAAGGGACTGGATATTAAATTTACATTTAATCTGTAGCTACATAAATCTGCATATGCATTCTCTCCCAAAGACTAAGTGCCATGAATTGTCAATTATACATACAATAAGCTTTTTAAAAATTATTGTTTTTACAACTTTGTCTTTATTCTTCCTTGCAGATTTGCTAAGTGTCTATGCCATGTGATTCTGCTATTTGCTTCTGATTTAGCATGCTGACCTGACTCAAAATCAAACTGTAAATACGGGCTTCAATAAAGAGTACATGTAATAAGTAGGTTGCAGAGTACATTGTGAAAATGCCCATTTAAAAAAGTGATGTTACTAAAGGCATGACAATGATGATAAGCCTCGTTGCTATTGTGATAAAGATAAACTTGATATGGTTGCTGTTACTAGTGTAGACTGATGTGCCTAGAAGAGGTCATCAGCCCTGTATTGGTGATTTATTGCTGTTCATATCACATTGCAAGCTCTAAAAATTCTCCTGTGTCACTGCTAGAAACGTATTACAATCAAAATAATTGTTCTAGCAAACTATTGAAAATGGTTTATTCCCCAGGGATTTTTTCTAAAGATGTCATTTGAATCACCAGTCTCCCAATTCTACTTATAGAATCTTCCACTTTCTAACTCTGTTGGCACCCTCTTATTACTTCCTATGGTCAATTTCTCTGCCCATTAAACAAAAATTCATACACGCTAAAGAATGCCATCAAGAGGCACGAAGTCAACACACCTAAGAGTGAATCTCCTTTAAAATCTGTAGTTTTCTTCAACTTCCTGAGAACTGTTGTAGAGAGTGATTGTCTCTTTATTGCTATTATCTGAACACAATTCAAAAAACTTAGTTTTTAGGGAAAAAGGCCATTTGGCAGAACCCATTTACTCATGAAAAGTAATTGTGGTCAGACATATTTTGCTTATATTACTGGCATTCATCTTGAAGTTCTGTAAATATTTATAGTGAATTTAAATGCATGTAAATACTGTATACCATTTCAGCAATTTAATAGGATTCATTTATAGGACATGAAAAAAAATGGATTTAGCTGCTGCAGTTCAAAGAACCAAAGATATTTTCATTTATTTTCAAATGTGTATGTTTCAGAATAGTGAGGTCCACATGGAGAGAGAATGTGTGTGTGTCTCTGTGAAGAATGTACTTTAGATGCAAAGTTTTAGATGTTGGTATTTGAATGGGATACAAAATTGGGAACTTGGAATCTGGCTTAAGACATCTTTCCTATCCTTGGCATTTTAATGGGAAAATAGAAAAAAAAGTATAGAGTTTTAGGACCATAATAATTGTCCTATTTTTCACTTCATTCTGCCTGTACTAAATAGTCCTGAAGACTATATTTATACAAATGCACACACACCAACACACGTGTGTAAAATATGTATATTCATTCTTGAATAAATTGTGATAAATCCTATGATTAGTAATTTGAGAAATATTTTAGTTAGAAAATTAATTGAGGGCGGGCAAGATGGCTTATGCCTGTAATCCCAGCATTTTGAGAGGCTGAGGTGGGCGGATCACTTGAGCTCAGGAGTTTGAGACCAGCCTGGGCAAAATGGCAAAACTCCGTCTCATATGACACCATTTGGTTAACATGTGACATTTTAATATGCACTTTGCAGTCCCAGTTTTCTCAGTATATGATGTTTACTCTATTTCAAGAAAGAAGTGATCAATTAAGTAATTGGAAAAGTGTATAATGACTAAAGCAAAATTGAATGAGTTACCTCATATAGCAACATGATAATAGCAACATGATAAAAATGTTTTAACAGCTTTATATATAATATATTGCCAAGTTCTCGCAAGAAAATATGTTAATTAGTGTCATTATACCCAGTTTATGGATGAGAAAATGAGACCTAAATAGATTAAATTAATTTTGAGGATTACACACCTAGCAAATAGCAATGTAGCTACTAATCCTGATTTTAAATTTTTGCATTTTCCATTTCTGCCCTGCTACTTGATACTCAAAAGGATTTTTGTTTTTTGGGATTTTTTTTGACAGAGTCTCTCTCTGCCACCAGGCTGGAGTGCAGTGGCACAATTTTGGCTCACTGCAAACTCCACCTCCCGAGTTCAAGCCATTTTTCTGCCTCAGCCTCCCGAGTAGCTGGACAGGCGCGCACCAACATGCCCAGCTAAGTTTTGTATTTTTAGGAGAGACGGGGTTTCACTATGTTGGCCAGAATGGTCTCGATCTCTTTACCTCGTGATCCACCCGCCTTGGCCTCCCAAAGTGCTGGGATTATAGGCGTGAACCACCGCACCCCGGCCTACTCAAAAATATTTTAAGATAAATATTTGACAAACAATAAAAGTATACACTTGAACTTTTGCTAGGATGAAGTAGGGGACATTCAAGAAAACATTTTATTGAGAAAAATTCTATAAACCAAGTCTTAACGTTACTTGTGTGTCTAAATAAGATTAAAAGTCTGACATCAAGTGGCTAAAAATTCCATGGGAAAACTAATAAATTTACAATTAATAACACTACTGCTATGTAACTAGTGTTACGTAATGTAACATATAAAGTATATAAATACAAAGCAAGTAGATAATAATTTGGTGAAAGAAGATTAAGTTGGGATGTTGAGGTGCTAAGATTTTCTACACAATGCATAAAATTTTACATTAAGAATGATTACTAAGTTGATCTATTCAAACAAAATATTTTTAAATAGCTAACCAGATACTTCATAAGGTGTAGACACTGAATTTCAATATCAGGCATCCAGATCCTTTGTCACATACTTTTTTAGCTGAAGTCAAAATATTTCCCTATTGAACTGAATTTAAATTACCTCATGCACAACCTTTAATATTGTTTTTAATATTCAAAAGTTCTGTTCCTTGCAAGACTGGAACGTGTGTGCACATGCTCTTATATTTGTGGGTCTGTGTGTGTATCTGTGTAAATGCAATGAAAAGAACTATAGAAGTTCTTTCTAATCTAATCTGAATTTAGTTCCAATATCTACCATTCTGCATTAGCAAATAAATTATTTTCATTTTTATGGTGGGAAGAATGCATGTTTTATAGGTTATAACCTGGAACTCAGTTGAAAATCTTCACCTTAAAGTATCTGGATCCCCCATGTCTACAAAAGGCAAGGCTAAGTTTAAATGATTTCCCAGCAGAGAAGGGGGTCCCGGTGGGCATGGTGGGTGGCTTCTCACACTTTGTAGCCTGCACAGGATGGACTCTGCTGCCGTCCATGGCTCCAGACATCCAAAACACTGGATTTTCTCTGTCAGTCCTAGTGTGCCAAGTTAGCACTGCAAGCCACTATTTATTTTAAAAAGCTGATAATGACCATAGTATGGGGAGTGCTTTCAGTGATAAATACACTTGAAAAATGCCATTTCCCTAGTTGTCATTTTTGTCTTTTCAGTATTACATAATAGCAAGCATATTCTAGGGAAGGAAAATGGCTAGGTGTTTGTAATATATGTCACTCAATGTTTCCATTCCCATCACGGTGTGGAATGTTTAATTTCTAAACTCTAAGAGCTTAATGACTACTGGTTATTTTCTCTTCTCTACAAACATTACCTGTTCCAGTTGCAGTTCATGGAATTCTGCCCATATAATAAACAGTAATAGATGAATCCCCCTCAGGGTATTCTCCATTTCTTGGTTGAACAGATAATTTCTAAGTTACTTTTCCACTTAAGATAATATGATTTTATTTGGATACCAGGGCTGCCAAATGTGGGCTTGCAAAGTTTTTTAATTGCAGTTAGTTTTCTAAAGTAATTCCTTTTAGCAAGGCATGCCCTTATCTCAATACTTATCCTTACCCCCACCATTAAAATGCCCTCAGAGTTACTAATTGAAGTACTATTGGACAGAATATTACATTAATAGAGAGAAGATTATGCTTCAGGAAAGAGACAAGACTGGGGGAAAATTAAGAATAGTAGATACTAGTGAAGAATTTATATCTAGATTGTAATGCTATCCTAGAATGTCCTGATGTTATAATTCAATAGACTATGCACACATATTTCATTTTATAACATAAATGTGTGCTAAAACATTGTGAGTAAATATCCATTTCAATATCAATAACTGAATGGGAAAAAAATTACTGCTGATTTTAGAAATTTCAAGGTCGTTCCTTCAGCAAAGCAGAGAGTCCCTTTATGTTAATAATGTCTGCCAACCTTATTATCTAAAATGTTAAGGTTTCCCCTGCATGAAATTTTCTGTACATGAAAAATACTTGTTCTATATCAATTTTTAAAGTGAAATACTTGATTTGTATTGTTAAGTATCAAATTGGAAAGTATTAAGAAGGGGACTTGTTCTATTGCCCTTCTGGGTGTGGCTAGAAGATGGGATTCAGCCACATCCTGCTACACCGTAATAAAACACATACATATTCCAAATCCAAATGTTGAGAACTCATCATCCCTTTCATTCTCCCAAAAAGACAAGCTTATAACTTGAAACACACTCATTTATCAAGTTGGTGCAGAAAAGCTCCCCCAAAACATTTATCTTTTCTGTGGCTATAGGTGTGACCAATAACATTGATAATCAAATTCAGATAAGAAATTTGAACTGGGATATGTTAAATGTGAACTGAGATATGCAGAGAAATATGTAGTATCTAGAATAATTATAATCGGTAGAATATTCTAGAACTAGCTTGTGGCTTAACAATTAAAATAAAAGATTGCTTTAGGAAAGAAAACCCTGGTTTTAGTGAAGACATAAAACAAATATACAGCTACATTTTCAATGAAAAGAGCATTCACAAAAGTAACCCCTCTACATTCAGAGCTAAAGTTTTGCCCTAAGTCAGATTCTCATCCTGATCATTCTCTTCACCTTCTGGAGGTTTGCTCATCACTAGTGACAGCCACTGACAAAAGATGCAGTCCAAAAAAAGATGATGTTCTAAAAGGGATGTAATAAAACTGGGAGTGTTCTCTCGTTAAAGGAGCTATTTGATAAGCAGAGCACTGTGCGTATTAGCTACAGGAAGTAGTTGTGGCAGGGCTTTTTTTCTTTTTCTTTTTCTTTTTTGCACATTATCTGGTACTGCTTCTGGAAGGATTAATGCAGACTTTTTGTTATGTCATGTACATTTTTTATTGTGGTGATTAGAACCATGATTAAATGACCCCACACAAAGCAATAGGAAGAAAAACAGAGCTTGCCCTTTGACTTATATTTCATCTGTTGCTGGGGTTTCTTTGCTTTAAATGTGGCATAGCTATCTTATCAATAGGTTTCAGTTGTCTGAACCATTTCCACCAAAACATCATTAATACATTGCTAGTGCATTTTTGAAAATTTTGCTTTTGTATACTTGACTATGCAATTATCTTCGTGTAAATGATCTTTTGTAAAATAATTTAGTTGTTAGATACATGAACAGATTTTTGCAAAGAAAACAAATTGCATGGCACTGTATCCTCTCAGGACATTCTGAGATGTGATGTGAAAATGATACTCATTGTAACAAAAAAGATTAAAAATATTTTTTGTAGCAAATATAATTAATTTATTCTACTATGGTGTGTGTGTGTGTGTGTATATATATATATAGAAATAAAATTATGAGTAATTAACTTTATGACAAGTAACACTAATAAAGCACAGTGGCATGTTCCTGAAATCCCAGCATTTTGGGGGATTGAGGTGAGAAGATTACTTGAGGCCAGGAGTTTGAGACTAGCCTGGGCAACACAGCAAGACCCCCATCTCTGCAATAAATTAATAAGTAAATAAATAAACAAAATATTAATTACGTGAAATATTATTTGCATTATTAGTTTGATTTCCAGCAAGAAAATAAAAATGTATATATAAGGACATTAATTATGTATATATAAGGACATTAATTAACCTACTTTTTAATATAATTGGCCATATTTTATAATACTTTATTTTTATTATTATACTTTAAGTTCTGGGGTACATGTGCACAACATACAGATTTGTTACGTAGGTATACATGTGCCATGTTGGTTTGCTGCACCCATCAACTCGTCATTTGGAAATGACTTAGACAGAAACACCATTTTAATTGAGTTTTACAGTAATTATTACTATTCAGAGACAAATAATTAATTTAGTGAATTTATGCATTGGAAGTGTTTGGTGTAATTGATATTGAGGAAAGGTATGATGATTAGTTAAATATAAGACTCCATAATTCTCACAATTTTAACAATAATTTTATTTCTTCAAGCTTGTTAGTTTGTGATTGTATTAAAACTTAGACTTTTTAACAATAATTTTATTTCTTCAAGCTTGTTAGTTTGTGATGGTATTAAAACTTAGACTTAGAAAATGATTATGCTGCTTTATGGAAAACGGATTATAGGGTGGGTAAGACTTCATTGCAAAAATTGTATAATACCATCAGTGTTAGGAACCCAGTCGAAGTCTAGAAGAGAGATGATAGTATCTTAGACTAGGATGATATTTGGATAGATATTGGTAATATCAATAGAATTTAATAATACATTAGAAAGAAAAAATCAGAGAAGATTCTTTTATTTTCACTTGAATACTTGTGTTGTTACTTTTAATGAGATAAGAGAGAGAGGCAAAGCAGAAAGTTCAGGGGCAGGAGATGAGAAGGAAACAAGAATTTTATGTTGGACCTGCTAAGTTAAACGCTTGCTTGACTCAGATTGGCTTCTGTGGAAGCAGAGGCTGACACGAGTTTGCTTATGAAAATGCTTTATTGAGGAAGCAATTGCAGGAGGAATCTCTAAGGAAGCAAGAGAAGAAGGAGAGAGAAGGAGAGTCTGTGAGCAAGTGATGTGGTTTCAGCTGGCATTGAGCCTCAGCAGGATCCCAGGAGGAGCTTAGGAGCATGATCTATACCCCAGAGTAGATCCTGTCATGAGGCAAAGAGGTCATATTAATCAGTCATTGACTGCAGGCTGTCATTTGGGAGATGCTTCACCTCCAGGACCAGGTGCCTTTCATCAGCTGAGTTCAGTTTCCTCCAGGAGGATGCAACCTCCTGTCAACCAACAGCCAACACTCACAGTCACTGGAATATGAATGCATATATGGATGTAGCAGCCTGAAGAAGATCTGGACAGGGCACCAGCTGCATCCTACTACAACATGCAAATGGAGTTCAAGAGATAAGTTGGAACTGCAGATAAATACTTGTTCAGTGCAGGTGTGAAGAATGGCAAAGTGGCCCCATAATTTCTAATTACGTGAACTGACGTTTCTCTACAAGTCTGTTAGAAATAATCTTTCAGCCAGGTATGGTGGCACATGCTTATAATCCCAGCACTTTGGGAGGCCAAGGCGGGTGGATTGTCTGTGGTCAGGAGTTCAAGACCAGCCTGGCCAACATGGTGAAACCCCATCTCTACAAAAAAAAAAAAAAATACAAAAATTAGCCAGGCGTGGTGGCATGTGCCTGTAATCCCAGCTACTCAGGAGGCCAAGGCAGGGATAATTGTTTGAACCCAGGAGGCAGAGGTTATAGTGAACTGAGATCGCACCACTGCACTCTACCCTGGGTGACAGAGCAAGACTCCATCTCAAATAATAATAATAATAATAATAATAATAATAATAATAATAATTTTTCAATGCCTCTCATGAAAAGCTTCTTCAGTCATCCACAGAATCCCAAGCTTCCCAGGTCACGGGGCCCTCATCCTTACACTACATCACAGGCTGGAGATGGGACAAGCATTCTCCATCAGCAGTTACAGATTCTCATTTTGTCATCTTTTCTCCCAAATGCTCCATAGAGCTTTATGCTGATAGACATCATGCCATCAGAGTTAACGTCTCACTGCCTTTCACTGTTATTACTAGCCACCCAGCCATTTCTAAGTGTTAACTGATGGGCTGAGCCCTGGTTCACAGTCTTGTTCATTTCCATCATCGTCACCATTCAGAGTTATTTCAACCTCTACACAGATAATCTATCAGCACATCAGGCTCCTGAACTCTAAAGAATATTTTCTATCCTGACAAACTCTGACAATTCTACACTTGTTTTTGTGAGCATGACTTCTGAAATCTTGATTCAAAGCATCCTCAGCCCTCACCAAGACCTCTAATTTCTTCAGGCATTTATTCCACCTGGCTGCTCTAACATTATCTTGACTTCACTGAAACTAAATTAATGGACCCTGAAATTTTCAGACTGGACATCATCATCCTCTTCATGACACATGCATTAATATTATCCATGATTAGAAATCCCTTCCTAGCTCATTTTTCCTGGCTATATTCCCTTTTATCTCTCCCTATTCACAGCAAGACATCTTGAATAAGTTGTCTATAGTAATTGTCTACATCTACTCCTGCCATTCTCTTTTAGTCTTTGCCAATCAGATTTCATACTGAAATGCTCTTAGAAGGGTTGCATGATATTCCTTAGTGTGTAGATATAACACAACTTGTTTAATCATTGCCACACTAAGAGATGTTCATTAAATTCTAGTTCATGTGGCTATTTGCTTTTAAAATAGTTAAGCTAAATGTACTTTTTCTTATGTATATGTTATATATTTATGTATTCTATATTGTCCATTTCTGAACCATCACTATGAACACGGTAATTTGTTAGACTCTCTAGATGTCTTTTTACAGGTATTAAGGAGATGGCAAACCCTATGAACTAAAAGTGGAGAAAAAGCCATTATCCAAAGAAACATTCAGGTGTTGTAATAATAATAAAAAAGAGAGAGACACATGCTTAGCAGTCCAAATTGCATATATATGAAATCCTATTTTTAGCCAAGATAGAGACAGAGATCAGGTTCGTCCTCCCACCTTCAATTTACAAACATACAAAATATATGAAACAATGGTATTTGATTAAAAAAAAGAACAATG
Source organism: Theropithecus gelada (assembly GCF_003255815.1). NCBI lineage: Eukaryota > Metazoa > Chordata > Mammalia > Primates > Cercopithecidae > Theropithecus > Theropithecus gelada. The sequence continues at coordinate 8,922,505 of NC_037677.1, read as the reverse complement.
ACCCTTGCAATCTCAGAAATGAATGAGTTGAACCCCAGATTACAGCTTTGAAAGTTTCCAGGCTGTGTCTTCGTAAGAGCAACTGAGGCAGAGCCTGTGGAGTCCCTGAGTTCAATAGATAGTGATGAGCTTCCAGTAAGAGCAAGTTGTTTGGTTTGTGGGACAGAGAAGAGAACAAAAGTGAGTGTCACAGAAAGAGAACACAGAAGATCTGTACTTCAGCAAAGCAGTGATCAGCACACGTGTAAGGAAACCACTTGTGGCCAGATAAAGAAAGGCTTGTAAGTATAGCATCTGGAGCTCGTACTGAGCCTGTCCTATCAAATTGGAATGTAATAAATCATGAGGTATGGCAGAGGCGAGGCTCAGAAAGGACTTACCTCAGTAGTGAGGAATAATGAGCCATAGACTGAAGGGGCTCTGGTCCCACCTAACAAATCATAAAAGCAATATCTGAATATATAAACTGCTAAAACATAACTTAACCACATCCCAAAATAAGCTAAAAAAATTTACAGGAACACAAAAATATTAAGCACTCAACAAGGTAGAACTTGCAACATAAAAGTGAACCGTATTGAACTTCTAGAGATGAAAATTGCAGTGTCTGATATGAAAAATACACTGGATGGTATTTTACAGAAATAATATTATAAATAATAAAATTCTTAAAGAAAACTGTTGTTGAGGTTGAAGGCACAGTGATGGAAACTTAAATGAAATACAGAGAAAACAAGGAGAATTTTAACAACTGAAAAATGCATCATTTGGCTTTGGGAGAATTTTGTGTACTAATACTAATTGCAATTCACCAATAGTAGAGGACAAAAAAATTGAATAAATAATTTTCAACATTTGTCCCATGAAAATCATAAATTCACAGATCCAAGAAGTTCAACAACCCAAAGCCCAAAAAATGTAAAGAAAGATACACCACAGAATATAATAATAAAGTTATTTAAGACAAATGTTAAAGAGAAAACTTAAGAGAATTCAGAGAAAAAAAGACATAGAAAACACAGAAGACTAAAAATAAGAAGATAGCGTATTTTTCATTGGAAACAATGCAGGCAAGAAGACATCATAGCAATACCTTTAAAGTATGAAAAGTAAAAGTATGCTACCTTTTTGTTTTGTTGACTGTTTCCTTTCCTGTGCAGAGGATTTTTGTTTGATGTTATTCTACTCATCTCTTTATGCTCATGCTGACTGTACTTTTTGTGTTCTATGCAAGAAATCATTGCCAAGGCAAATGTCAAGAAGCTTTTCCATATTTTTTTCTTAATATGTTTTCGGTTTCAGTTCAAGCTTTTAAATCTTTAATACATTTTCAGTTAGTGCTGGGTGAAAGGTAAGGGTCCAATTTCATTCTTCTTTATGTGGTTATCCAGTTTTCCCAACGCTATTTATTGAAGAGATTGTTCTTTCCCCATTGTGCACTCGTGGCATCCTTGCTGAAAATCAGTTGACCATAGACGTGTGGATTTATTTCTGGGCTCTCTATTTGGTTCCATTGGTCTATATGTCTACAGGTCTGTCATTATGCCAGATCCATACTGATTTGATTTCTGTAGCTGTATAATAGATTTTGAAATCAGGAAGTGTGATGCCTCTGGCTTTGTTTTTCCTGCTCCAGATTGCTTTGGCTGTTGGGGTCTTTTGTGGATCTATGTGAATTTTTGGATTTTTTTTTCCTCTTTTTGTAAAAAATGCCATTTTGATCATGGGATTTTGAAAATGATTGCATTGAATCTCTAAATGTCTTTGGGAATTATTAGATAAATTATATGTCTGATAAAAGGTTAATATTTAAAATATATAAATAACTTCTAAAAGTCCATAGCAAAAACTAAGTTACCTGTTAAAAAATTGACAAGAAAGTGAGTAGACATTTTTCAAAAGAAGACATAAAAATGAACATGTATATGAAAAGGTGTTCAACCCCAATAATCATCATAAAAATGCAAATCAAAATCACAATGAGATATTACCTCACCCAGTTGGGACGGCTATTATCAAAAACAAAACAAAACAAAACAGCAAAGACAACAAACATTGGCAAGAATCTGAAGAAAAGGAAACCCTTACACACTTGGTGATAGTGTAAATTGGTGTCACCACTACGAAAAACAGTATGGAGGTTCCTAATAAAATTAAAAGTAGAATGACCATGTGATTCAGCAATCCCACTCTTGGGTATATATCCAAAGGAAATAAATCAGGATCTTAAAGGGATAGCTGCATTCCCACCTTTATTGCAGCATTATTCACAATGGCCAAGACACAGAAGCAACCTAAATGACCACTGACAGATAAATGGGTAATAAATATGAGAAGTGTGTATGTGTATGTGTGTCTGTATATGTGTGTGTGTGTGTGTATATATATATATATAAATAAAATATGATTCAGCCTTCTAAAAATAAATTTCTGTCATTTTCTTTGGCAAATATAAACCTATATGACATTATGCTACGGGAAATAAGCTAGACACAAAAGGGTAAATACTACATGATACATGATCTCACTTATATAATGAATCTAAAGTGGTCAAACTCCTAGAAGCAGAGAGTAGAATGGTGTTTGCCAGGGAATTGAATGGTGAAACAGGGAAGTATTAGTCAAAAAGTACAAAGTTTTGGCCGGGCGCGGTGGCTCAAGCCTGTAATCCCAGCACTTTGGGAGGCCGAGGCGGGTGGATCACGAGGTCAGGAGATCGAGACTATCCTGGCTAACATGGTGAAACCCCGTCTCTACTAAAAATACAAAAAACTAGCCGGGTGTGGTGGCAGGCGCCTGTAGTCCCAGCTACTTGGGAGGCTGAGGCGGGAGAATGGCGTGAACCCGGGAGGCGGAGCTTGCAGTGAGCTGAGATCACGCCACTGCACTCCAGCCTGGGAGACACAGCGAGACTCCGTCTCAAAAAAAAAAAAAAAAAAAAAAAAAAAAAAAAAAAAAAAACCTCTTACATGATGGGGGGCTCACACCTGTAACCCCAACCATTGGAAGTGGGAGGACTGGCTTGAGTCCAGGAGTTCGAGTCCNGACCCTCCAAAAAAAAAAAAAAAAAAAAAAAAAAAAAAAAAAAAAAAAAAAAAAGTACAAAGTTTTGTTTATATAATGTAAGTCCTAAAAATTTTACAGCATAGTGAATATTAAACATGTTCAGCTTCTTGTAAGTCAATCATACCTCAATAAGTTTTCTAAAAAGTAAAAGTATGTCAGCCTACAATGCTATAATACACAGTGAAAGTATTTCTCAAAAATAAAGGCTAAATAAAATATTTTTCAGACATAATAAAAGCTGAAAGAATTAATCACCAGCAGATTCACATTAAGAGAAAATTGAAAAGAAGTTGTTCAGGCAGATGGAAAACAATAGTAGATAGAAATATGGATCTACATATATACACACATGAAAAAATTAAAATAAAAATGAAGTTAATTATAAATGGTAAATAAATGGGTTAAGATATAATATGAGGTTTCAAACAAATCTTCTGTAAATTGCATAAATACTAGGAGAAAATTTCATCAAAAGTAAGCTGTAAAAATGAAACATTTTAAAAATCAGTGAAATGGAAACCATAATCAATTGAACCAAAAGTTGACCCTTTGCAGAAAATAAATAAAATTGATAAACCTTTGGCGAACTCAATTAGAAACAAAAGATAGGACACACATTGCCAACATTAGTAATGAGAGAAGTGACTTTAGTACATGTTTTACAGTAATAAGAGGACAACAAGAAAATATTCTGAAGAACGCTATGTCAACAAATTTGAAAACTTAGGTGAAATGAACAAGTTGTTTAAAAGTTAAACACAAACCAATATATTCACAGCAGAAGAAATAGAAAACTCAAACATCCTTGTAACTATTCAAGAAAGTAAATATGTTGTTTAAAAATTTCCACAGGAGGAAAAAAATCAAAACCACAAATAAATATCCAAGCTTCTGGCTTTATTACCCATCAACAGGTGATGGATTATTTTAACGTTGCATATACACACAAACAGAGTATTCAGCAATAAGAAGGAATATGTCAAATATTTAAGTAAGACATCATACAAATTCCAGACAACATTTTTAAAACAGTGAAGAGGAGGGAATAGTTCTAACTCATTCAATGCAGCAAGCATTACTCCAGCACAAAAATAGACAGACAAGAAAGAAATCTACAGCCCACATTATTTATAAACTTCTGTACGAAAACTCTAAATAAGTTTTAGCAAATCAAATCCAACAGTGTAATAGAAAAAGAATACACCATCATGACTGAGTTTGATTTATCTCAGGAATGCAAGGTTGGATTAACATTTGAAAATAAAATAATTTATCATATTAAGAAACTAAAAACTGAAATCATGTGATCATCTTAATAGATGCAGAAAAAGCACTTGACAAGATTCAACATTGATTCATAACACAAATTCTCATCAAACTGGAAATATTGGACCACTTCTTCAACCTGATTAAGGGTATCTATGAAAATTTGACATCTGTGCTCAGATGCAATTTTCCACAAATTGATTTGTAGTTTCAAAATCCTAGCAATAAATATTGTAGAAACTGATGACCAGATTTTACAATTTTACATAGAAATTCAAAGAATCTAAAATAGCCAAAACAACTTAAGAAAAAGAGAACAAAGTTGTAGGGCTAGCACTACCAGGTTTCAAGACTTTGTTATAAAGCTAGAGTAATCAAGATAGTGTAATATTGTGAAGATAGAAAAATAAATCAATGTAATTCAATACAGAGTCAAAATATTGACCCAACTGACTTTTGATAAAGTTGCAAAGGCAATTCAATTGAAGAATGATAGTTTTTTTTTTTTTAAGTGTTCCTGGAAGAATGAGATATCCATATATACAGAAAAGAGAAGCAGAGGAGGAGGGAGAAGAAGGAGAAGTAAGGAAAGAAACGAGAAATAAATTGGATGCATATTTCAAACAATATACAAAAATTAACTCACAATGTATCAACTGATGTCATATTTAAATATAGCTTATACAATTGATACATCAGACTTAATCAAAATTTAAAACTTCTGTTCTTTGAAAGATAATATTAACAAAATGAAGAGATAAGCCATGGACTAGGAGAATATATTGCAAAATATATATCTGATAAACAATTTATATTCATAATATGTAAATCATATAACAAATGTCAAAATTTGATAATAAAAAATTATTATGTAGTAAGAATAAATTTGTTGTATAATAATAAGAAATTAAATAGTAAGAAAACAATCAATTCAAATAATTAAAGATTTGAACAGATACTTAACCAAAGAAAATACAGGGGTTTCTGTAAATAAGCACGGGGATGCTGAGTATCATTTGTTACGAGGGAAGTAAAAATTAAAACAATGTGATTTAGCTACATAGCTAGAATGGCTAACATTTAAAAATATCAACCATACCAAATTTGGCAACAATAAGGAAAAACAGGAATTTTGTGCATTGTGACTATGGAGAAAATGCTGCAAGCACTTTTTAAATCAGTTTGGCCATTAACATATACTTACCTATGTTCTAGCCATTTCACTCCTAGGCATTTACCTTAGAGAATATATCCATGAAAATTCTTTTAATGAATTTATGGATGATCACCAAAAAGTAGAAACTATCCAGTGTCTCCACCAACAGGCGAAAGGCTTTTTAAAAGATTGTGTATATCCATGCAATGACTATTTGAAACCAGCCTAGTTGTCCCATAGAACTGATGTGTATTGTTGTTTTGAATACACATAGAAATTGACACTCCCAGTCTTGAAACATGAGAAAGTTACATTTGTTTTATCTGAGTTCCTTTCTCATCCAACCATCAGGCCTCCCAGATAGTAGCAAGAAATTGAAACTTACCAGATCACAGCATCTGGGCAATGAGATGTGAGACCACTCATTTGTCATGATTGCCTGACCCACTGCCTGCTTCCTGTTGACTGACTCCTCTTCCTTGCTCCACCTTAACTCTTGTTCTTCCATACATGGTTAGATTTCTTCTCTGCTATATAAAACCTTAATTTTAATCGGTCAGGCAGAAGGTTTTGAGACTGATTTCCCAACTCCTGGGCCGCAGCACCTGATTAAAGCCTTCTTGCCTGGCAATACCCACTGTCTCAGTGACTGGCTTTCTATGCAGTGAGCAGCAGGACCTAGACCAAATCCCTGGTGTTTCAGTAACATATTCCGTAAAAAAAAAGAAAGAAAAGAAAAAGAAGAAAAATGAACTCTTGATACCCATTATAACATAGGTGAATGTAATTGTGCTGAATGAAGGCAGCCATAAACATAAAACAGTTTGTGTATTTTCATTTATATAAAACTCTAGAAAATGCAATCTAAAATGATCAGCAGAGCAATGTTTGACTGGGAGGGGCAGGGTCATGGAGGTCTGACAGAAACATATTCCAAAGGGCCTGAGGAAATTTTGGGGTGTGATGGTATGTTCACTATCTCTATTGTGGTGATGGCTTCATGGGTGAATACGTATGTCAAAATTTACTCAAGGTTAAGCATTTGTTTATTAAATAGCACAGATTTCTGCCCCCATTTGGTTTATCTAGTTTCCATTTGTAGTAACTAATAGAAAAAACTCTAAAATGCATCAACTCACTTTTGGAAGGGAGGGAAACACATTTAAAGCTCTGGAGGCATAAAAACCTGCATATAAATTCAGGCTGCACTGATTGATAAGTGTGTTACTTTCTCAATTTACTTATTCTTTCTTAACCTTAGTCTTCTCATCAGTAAACTATCTTAATTACATGACTTTGTAATCCATAAAGCTTGCTTCAAGCTCTTTGCATGCACACATGCACATCTGCAAAAGTAAGCATTTGCCACTTTCGGTTCTCAGGATAACATATTCACCCTTCCCTACCCACTAGCAAGCTGTGCTCACAAGATTAATCAGGTAGTGCTAGAGAGAAAAATGAGGTGGTTGGGGCTTAGAAAGAGAGTTATTCAGATAGAATGTGCAGAGAAAGTTTCTCAAAGCAAAGGCACTTTAGCAGAGACTTAAATGCTGTGAGGGAGAAAACCATGGAGAAATATAGAGGGAGAGCATTCAAGGTGGAAAGAGCAAGTGCAAAGACCCTGAGGCCATGAGCTTGGCTTATTTCCCTGTGAGCCAAAGCGTGGAGTGAGTGGCAGGAAGTGATGCTGGAGAGATAGGCAGGTACTAGCTCATGTTGGCCTTCATAGGACTTTATAAAACATGCACTAGTTTTACTTGTTTGATTCTCAATGTGTAGCTAAACTATTAGAAGGCTTTAAGCAGGGCAGGGATCTGATGTTTTAGGTTTAAAGGTGTTGCTTTGCTACTCTGAGCGTAAAAAACTGTAAGAATGCAAGAACATTAGCAGGGAGACCAGTGCCTTTGAGGTTCTGTCTTCCAAACAATGACTCACTCTTGCTACAAAGTATGAAACATCTCTAGGAAAAAATCTCACAGAACTTATTCTGCTAAGTTATCAGTTTCACCTACACATAAATTTTACTTCTTTGTAACTTGCACATATGAATTGTTTTTAAAATGACATTTTTACAATACATATGCTTCATTTAACCTTTCTATAGCACTTTCTAAAAATGCTATACATTATAGAAAACAAATATTTATTAAATGAGAAAATTCCATTGCTAGTCTTACAATTTCCTTCCCACATATTCTTTCCACTTCTAATTCTAATTCTCTTTCAATTTATGTTATTCATTTTCAAGGCTTGTCATATTTCTTTTCATCTATGTTGAGGTATAACTGACAAATAAAAATTATATATAACATATAATAATAATATGTATATATGACTTAATGTTTTGATATACATATACATTATGAAATAATGACAGCAATCAAGATAATTAATATATTCATCACCTCATATAGTTACCATTTTATTTCTTTTTTTTTTCCTGTGGTGAAATCAGTTAAGATCTACCTTCGTAGAAAACTTCAAACACACAGTTCAGTTTTGTTAACAATATTCACATTTCTGTGCAGTGGGTTTACAGGGAATATTCATCTTGCATAACTGAAACCATTTATTGCTTGACCATCTCCCTGTTTTTCCCATTCCCTGGCCCCTGGCAAGACCATTCTACTCTCTATTTCTATGAATTTGACTACTTTAGAGTCTACATATAAGTGATATGAAGTATTTTTCTTTCTGTGTCTAGCTTATTTCCCCTTAGCTTAATGTCCTCCAGGTTCATCCATGTTGTCTCAGATGGCATTGAGGATTTCCTTGCGTTTTAAGGTTGAACGATGTTCCATTGTGTATATGTAGCATATTTTCTGTATTTATTCATCTGCACTGGGCATTTACTTTGTTTCCATATCTTGGCTATTGTGAACAATGCTCCAGTGAACATGAGAGTACAGACACGTCTTTGAGATACTGATTTCATTTCCTTTGGACATATACTTAGAAGTGGAATTGGCTCATAAGCGAGTTTGATTTTCATTTTTGTTTTTTGAGGAAACCTTTTGGCTATACTAGTTTACTTTTCTTGAAAGTGTAAAAGAGTTCCCTATTTTCTACATCCTTGCCAATTTTTAGTGTCTTCTTGATAACAGCCATTTTAACAGGTGTGAGGTGGTATCTCATCTTAATTTGATTTGGATTTCCCGGATTATTAGTAATGTTAAACAGTTTTTCATATACCTATTGGCCATTTGTATGTCTTCCTTTGATAAATGTCTATTTAGGCCTTTTGTCCATTTTTAGTTGAGTTATTTGAGGGTTTTTTGCTATTCAGTTATATAAGTTCTTTCCATATTTTATATGTTAACTTCTTATAGCATAAAAGATTGGCAAATATTGTCTCCCAGTTTGTAGGTTGCATTTTTACTCTGTTAATTGTTTCCTTCACTATGCAGAGGCTTTGTAGTTTCTTGCAATTCCACTTGTCCATGTTTTCTCTGTTCTTTTGATGTCATAACCAAAAGATCAGCTCCAAAACCAGTGTCAATAATTCTGCCTATGTTTTGTTCTAATAGTTTTCAGTTTCATATTGTATGTTTAAGTCTTTAAACTATTTGGAGTTGATTTTTGTGCTTGGTGTAAAATAAGGGGGATCCAATTTCATTCTTCTGCATGTGGATGCAGTTGGATATACAGTTTTCCCACAACTATTTATTTAAAAAAATTCTTTCTTCATTGTGTATTCTTGGCACCCTTGTTGAAGAACTGTTGGTTATAGATGTGTAGATTTATTACTGGGCTCTCTATGCTGTTCCATTGATTTACATATCTGTTTTTATGCCAGTACCATACTGTTTTGATTACCATGGTTTTGCAATATATTTTGAAGTCAGAACATGTGATACATCCAGCTTTCTTCTTGTTCATGGTTGCCTTGGCTATTCAGAATCTTTTGTAGTTCCATACGAATTTTGCAATTCTTTTTCTCTATTTCTGTAAAGAACATCCTTGGGATTTTGATAGACATTGCATTAAATATGTAGATCACTGGAGGTAGTGGGAACATTTTAACAATCTTAATTCTTCCAACCAATCCATATAAAGGGATATCTTTCCATTTAGCTGTGTCTTCTTAATTTTCTTCATCAATTTTTGAAAAATTTTTCATTGTACAAGTCTTTCACCTTTATATTTTGTGGACTGGAACAAGGAGTTTACTTTAGTATTTTACATGGAGAAATAAAAAAATTATATAAAACAAAAAAGCCACAGTGATAAATATAGAGTTACGTTACAATAAGAGACTGTACTTTGTTATTCATGCAACTGCATGGCAAACATGAAAAGATTTCTCTTTAACACTAGACTCTTACTGTCACTTGAAGGTTAGCTAATAGAGAATGCATAATATAATAGTATGGTAACCTAGACAACTGAAAGGCATGAGATAAAGATGATATGGGGAAAATTGCGGAATATCTGTAATAATAAATGAAGGCTGAGACAAGGTATTTGCAAGCATATCGATCTCTTACACCAGTAAGAGGCAAAATAACTAATAGTTTGTTGAATTCTGAGAGACTAAATGTGGTAAATTCAAACTAAAACAGTGACGATTTAGTTTCAAAATTGCTAGAGAAATCAATAGGTTGGTGAAAATAAATAATTGGAGTAGTTTATATAAAACATATATGTAGGTAGGCCTTTATGGACTGAATTTTTAAAATGAAACTTATTCCAGTCCATAAAAATAGAGGTAAATGATTTGTACAATATGAAAAAAAGTATGTAGAAAATTAAAGAAGATACAGCTAAATGAAAGAACATCCCTTTTTCATGGATTGGAAGAATTAATATTGTTAAAATGTTCATACTGCCCCCAATGATCTACATATTTAATGCAATGTCTATCAAAATCCCAATGACTTTTTTACAGAAATAGGGAAAATAATTCTAAAATACATATGAAACTAAAAAAGAACAGAATGTTACAAAAAGGGAAATGCAGAGAAGACTGGGAAATGTATATGCTGCTTAGAGTTTCAAACACATAATCTTCTTTATTTGAAGTTCTTTTATGCTTTATTCCTACTTCCAAAGTAACCGGCACAACATTATTAAGACACCTGAGGATTTTGAGACAGAAATAGGCTTAGTTCCCAATGTTCTCCACTGCAAGTATGGAATACAGCTCTCTTTTCGGCCTTTTCCCTCACTTCCATGTGTACTCTAGCTTTCAAAATTCCTTTCCAGGTCTTCCCATTCTTGTGTGTTTGTTTTATTAAAAACAAACAAACAAAAAGTAATTGTGTAAGGTAAACAGAATAATGTCCTCCCACCAAAGATGTCCATGTCCTAATCCCCAGTCTCTGTAAATATGTTACATGGCAAAGGAACTTTGTAAATTTAATTAAGTTAATTACCTTGTGGTGGGAGATTATTGTGGATTATTCAAATTGGCCCTAACTAATCCCATGATTTTTTGAAGGTGGAGAACCTTTTAAGTCTGTAGTTAGAGAAAGATGTAAGGTTGGAAATGTTGCTGGCTTTGCAGATAGGGGAAGGGAGCCAGGAGCCAGGGACTAGAGGCAGCCTCTAAAAACTAGAAAAAGCAAAGCAAGGATTCTCCCCTAGAGCCTCCACACAGGAATCTAGTACTGCCAACTCCTCGGTGTCAGTGTGGTGAGACCTGTGCTGGATTCCCTGCAGAAGACTCTGAGATAATGGTCTTGTGTTGTTGTAAGTTGCTGAGTGTGTGATCACTTATTATGGCAGCAATGGGACACTGATACACTGTTGTGTCATGGGGATTCAGAGATGTAGCAAAGGTAAATTCACATGTTCTATCTGCCATCTTAACTGGAAACTCTTCCTTTCTTAATTAAAATTTTCACTCTTTAGGGATAGGCAATCAACTTACATTATTGGAAATTCAGAATGCTCTAAAACGTATTCTTCAAAAGTACTTTTAATATCCCTGCCTCTCTTTTTTGGAAATTACAAGTGTTGGAAGTTCTCTTGGGTATTTTTCCAGAGACTGTTTATGCCATATGTTTATATTTAATACATATTATACATATTCTACTATTTATGCTTATCAGTGTCTCAGAATTTGTCCCATACCAGAATCTGGTTTGCTAATTCCTTTTTTCTAGCTTTAGACATGAGTATATCATTATTTATTCAACTAATACCCTATAGATGGACATGTATTTTGTTGCAAAATTTTTGTGATTTTAGTGATGAAACAGTTTGCCTTGTAATAAATCAAGTTATCCAGTACATATTTCAAAATACACATTAGAGAAATCCCTGGAAGTAGAATAGCTAGGTTAAAAGGTTAGTGACAGCTGTAATCTTGACATATATAATATTTTAGCAGTGGGTATTTATTTCTAGATAAATTAAAATAATAATGATACAGTGCAAAATGATAAAAGCTGAAAGGAAATATGGTGAGGTATAAATGTAAAAAGGACAGAGATTTCTCCTCCAAATACTGTTTCTCTTGGCCCATAATTTAATCATTAAAACATCAAAGATAAAATTGTAGGGCAAATAAGATACCCCACTTGTACAAAAATCAGTAGTATTTCTATACATCAATAACGTTCAAGATGAGCATCAAATCAAGAACATGATATCACTCCAAATAGCCACAAAAAGTTGAAATACCTAGGAATATGGATAACCATGGAGGTGTGAAAGATCTCTACAAGGAGTACTACAAAACACTGCTGAAAGAAATTCAAGACAACTCAAATAAATGTAAAAACCTTCCATACTCATGGATTGGAAGACTCAATATCATAAAAATGGCCACACTACTCAAGACAATTTACAGACTCAATGATGTTCCTATCCAACTACCAATGTTATTTTTCACAGAATTAGAAAAAACGATTCTAAAATTCCTATAGAACCAAAAAGAGCCCAAATAGCCAAGGCACTTCTATGCAAAAAAATAAATAAATAAAGTCAGAGGCATTGCATTACCTGACTTCAAAGTACACTACAAAGCTACAGTAACCAAAACAGCATGGAAAAAGGCCTGGCAGATCAAGCCTATAATCCCAGCACTTTGGGAGGCTGACGCAGGAGCTCTCTTGAGCACAGTATTTCGAGAACTGCCTGGGCAGTAAAGTTAGACCCTGTCTCTATGAAAAATGAAAATATTAGCTGGGTGTTGTGACACATATCTGTAGTTCCAGCTACTCAAAAGGCTACGGAGGGAGTATAGCTTTACCCCTGAAGGCTGAGGCTTCAGTGAGCTCTGATCATGCCACTACACTCCAGCCTTGGTAACAGAGTGAGACACTTAACAAAACAAAACAAAACAAAACAAAAATACAAAACAAAAATAAACATAGACCAATGAAACAGAATAAAGAACTCAGAAATAAAGCCACACACCTATAATCATCTTATCTTCAACAAAGCCAATTAAAAGCAAGCAATGGGGAAAAGACTCCCTATTAAATAAATGATGTTGAGTTAACTCGCTAGCCATATGCAGAAAACCGAAACTCGATCCATACCTTCTACAATATACAAAAATTAACTAAATTAACTCAAAGTGGATTCAAGATTTAAATGTAAGACCCAAAATTATAAAAATCCTGGAAGAAAACCAAGGAAATATCCTTATTCCTGACATTGGCCTTGGCACAGAAATTTTGGCTAAATCCCCAAAAGCAATTGCAACAAAACAAAAGTTGACAAGTGGGTCCTAATAAAACAAAAGAGCTTCTGCACAGCAAAATAAACTAACAACAGAATAAACAGACAGCTGACAGAACAGGAGAAAATATTTGCACACTTTGCATCCAAGAAAGGTCTACTATTCAGAATTTATTATTATAAGGAACTTAAATCAACAAGACAAAAACAAGCACAAAAACTCATTAAAAACAGGCGAAGGACATAAACAGATGCTCTCAAAAGAAGATATACTAGTGTCCAACAAACAAAATGTGCCACATTCACTAATAATCAGAGAAATGCAAATCAAAACCACAATGAGATACCATCTCATGGCAGTCAGAATAGCTATTATTAAAAAGTCAAAAAAAAAAAAAAAAAAAAACAGATGTTGGCAAGGCTGAAGGGAAAAAAAGGAGTGCTTATACACTGTTGGTGGGAATGTAAATTAGTTCAGCCACTGTGGAAAGAAGTTTGGAGATTTCTCAATGAACTTAAAACAGAGCTGCCGTTCAACCCAGAAATCCCATTACTGGGTATATAACCAAAAGAAAACAAATTAGTCTATCAAAAAGACACATGCACTTTCATGTTCATCACAGTGCTATCCAAAATAGCAAAGACGTGGAATCAACGTAGGTGCCCATCAACGGTGGATTGGATAAAGAAAATGTGGCACATACACAACACAGAATACTATGCAGCCATCAAAAGAATGAAATGATGTTCTTTGCAGCAACATGCATGCTGCTGAAAGCCATTATCCTAAGTGAATTGTACAGGAACAGAAAACCAAATACCACATGTTCTCACTCATAAGTAGGAGCTAAACATTGGGTACTCATGGACGTAATGATTGGAACAATAGACACAGGGGTCTACATGAAAGGGGAGGGAAAGAGGAAGATAGGGCTGAAAAATTACCATGTTTGCTATCTGCTGACAGGATCCATACTCCAAACCTCAGCATCATGCAATATTCCTAAGTAACAAACCTGCACGTGTACCTCCTATATATAAAGTAAAAGTTGAAGTCATTTAAAAAAAAAAAAAAAGAATCACAAAGACCACAAAAAAAAAAAATCTGCAAAAACAAACAAAAAGATATCCCGCTTGGCTAGTAAACTTATAAGATTAATTGTAAACTGCAACTGTAAGTAAAACCAATAGAGACTTTGCCACATGACAAGTTGTGAAAGCAACTGCTTGTTGAATTCTCCTGCAATATGCAGTAGCAGGCATGAAGGCCCAAGTATGCTAGGCTATGCTGCATTGGAGGAAGTGGAAGAAGGTCAGGAAGAGGGAGAAGATAGGCAGTGGTGAGAGGAGAGACGCCAGAGTGGAGAGACTGACGATTGCAAGAAAGTCAGGTTTAATCTTAGAGGTACAGAGAAATCTTAGCAATCTTATTTGCTTATTCTTTCTCTTTTTTGTATTTTTAATTAAAGAGTGTTTTTTTTTAACAGAAGAAAATGTGAGTTTGGACTAAATAAATTCAGATCACAGTGTGATCCTTGGAATTTGAGTGAAATAAATTTAGTCTCAGGAAAAATAAGAACAATTACATTTTTTATTTCAATAAACTAAGATATGTTGATATCTGTAAAAGCTACAATAAGTAGATTATGTAGAGATTTAGAAAAAGAGAAAAAAAAAAGAATTTGGGAAAATGCTTGGGTGGTAGTTAGCAAAACACTCATAATTATATTGAAAATATAATTATGACCTTCCATTCCTTAATTAAACTGGATTTAATCTCAGATGTCAGCTTTTACTTTCCTTAAATGACCAGTCCTCGGCATCAGTCCAGTGTAGGGAATGCTCTCAAATATCATAACTATGGCACCCAGAATTTATGTCTTTCCCTTAGATAATCTGTTCTTGATTCAATTTGCACTATCCATATTACCTTTAATATATACTCGTACTCACACTCATATTCAGTTAAAACCAATTAACATTCACTAGAATTTCACAAATTTCTGGAAAATAGAAGCAGTAGTGTTATTGGTTTACTGCCACTCCTACATAAAGAATTATATGTAAAATGAAGAAAAACCTTATTTGGTTTACATAAAATTCATTACAGTATTCTTACTCCTACATTTGTCCCTATCTGCCTGGATGCCTTTCTATGGCTCTCTTTAAAATTTGCCAAAGAAAACACATATATTTTCCTGCAGTTAAAGCATCAAAGCTCCTACACAGAAACCCATTCCCATGGAACCCAAATAAAAACATAAAGAAGACTGTTGATAGACTAAATACATTTCAAGCCTTTTCCAGGTTTCTATTTAAACACACAGTCTGATTTTCACTTAGTTGGGTCTCTTCTCTATTAAGCCCTGGGCACAGGGACCAGGACTTACTTTTACAGCGTTGCAATAGCAATGATGACAGCTAAGGCTAAACAGGCTCACATTCGATCTAGCAGTGCTAGCCGAAGCGCATTACACAGATTATTTTATTGGAATATCAACAATGAATGCCAACAGAATCTTTCTTAGTACTGGCACCCGAGACATAACGAGTATTTAATAATTGTTGCATCAGGACTGAATAATTCCTAAATTTGCTATATATGCCATGGTCTGAGCCCAGGAAGTCTAGGGAAGGTTAGCTGACAACATGCAAAGCTAAATTTGGCTTCCATTGTTAGTTTGTCCAAGTTTTCAAACCTCTCTTTGTGTGGATTCTGGTGCTTACGGTTTAGAGTTATGCTCCTGGATTAATTAACATATCAAACAAAGTGTAACTGTTTTTATAACAGTTAGCTAAAATATTAAACCGCATTTGCCTTCATGTGTTCTTCTCTTTTGCTTTTTTTTTTTTTTAAAGATAAACTTTGCCTAAGAGACAACTTAAGATACTACATGAAATGCAAACTTAGGGTGAACAAATAGCATGAGAATGTTGAATACCTGAATGATGGTTTAGAGCCACGCCAAAGGAATTTCTGAAATGATTGCTCTTTGAAAAAGAACTTTGTTTTTATTTTCATTTCGTCCCTCAATTCTAGAGCCTTACATTGTGGTTGAATTCATAGGTTATTTATTGGCTTTGGGAAGGAAGAATGATTTAATTATCCCTACAAAATAAAAAGCACCTGATAGAGGCCCTCCTGTAACTCAGCCATTTGTGGGGCATTGACACCCAGGACGAGACTGATAATATTATGCAGGAAGTAACAGAAATTAGTGAATCCCAGGAAATCAGGAGACGTTTCTCAGGTCGGATTGTGTAGGTGTCCCTTAGCTACCAGGCAGAGCAGGGTATGTGCATTCTTCTCACAAACACACTTTGAAACATAGAAGAGAACACTCATGACAGAGACAGAGAATCTCATGATTCTGGAAAAAGAGTAGAATCATTCCAGGGGAAATAAAAAGTGCACCTTGATTCGGTGATACCTTTTGTTTTGTGCAGCCCACAGCAAAGATTAGTAGAACTGCAGAAATTGTTGAGGACATTTCCAACACTCAAAGTACCAAGCGAGGCATCGACACAGACAAATAAATTAAGAAATCTCTGCCATTGTGATTCCAAAACTGAGTGGATTGCAAGCCTTAGAGGAATAGCCATGTTTGCAGAAACCCCAGTGTCTGTGGCAAACATGCCTTCGATATGCCTTGAACATATCGAAGCAGACCTGACGTTCTCCATCTTTTGATGTGCCCAAAGGACTCCAAATTTATTTAAAACAACAAATGAGGGTCAGTGGAAGATGGTATAAAATTTAATTTCTAGTTTAGAAATCTATGAAACATATTTTTAAGCTTAGTTAATTTAGTAAAGACATATATTGCATATAGTTTTTGTCTGGTTTTCCACCCAAAATACCCCATCCAGGACTCATTCTACTCAATTTTGAAGTTAAGGACTGTTTGATTCAAGGCACGTGTCTCTTTGACCTCCCACCAATTTATACCACAATTCCAGCAAATGAGTGGCAAGGTATATCCTCAGCTGGGCACTTCCACAAAGCTTAATTGGTAGTTCTCCAAATGTCACCCTAACACAATGCAGAGCTTTGCCTGACCTGATCTCTCCTTGAGTTTATTCAATGTTACTAGCCTAACTATTTATTTAATCCTACCAGCTTCCTGCCTGCTACTGGCCTAGGCACTGGGGGTGGGAAGTTATATTCTAGAGGGTAGAGACAGACCATGAAATATAGAAGTTTACTGAAAATGTACATAAGAATATAATGAAATCTGATATAGAGAAAAATAAGGTAAAGATGGGAGACATGAAGTGGCAAAAAAGTTATTGATTTTTAAATAGAGTACTCAGGTCAGAAATGGCTGGAAAGGCAACATTGGAGTGAAGACTTCAGGTAGGCAAGGGAGAGCCACGTTCATATCTGGGAGAACACTGCCTGCCAGGAAATAATTCACAGGGAGTACCTCTAAAGAGCAAGGGCACTATTCTGAAGTGCTGAGGTACAGAAGGAGATTAGAAAAAGCAACCACAGAGGCAATGAGGACAGACAGGGAACATCGTTGTAGTCCCTGCGAAAGACTTCAGCTTTTACTATGCATGAAATGGGGAGCACTGGACAGCTTAGAGCTGCACAGTAACAAGACCTCTCTTAAACTTTAAAAATAGATCATTCTAGGTGATTTATTGAGAAGAGACAATCTGGGGGCAAAGGTAGAAGAAGCAAGGAGATCATTTAGCAGGCAGGTGAGAGGTGAAGTTTGGGCCAGGAAATCCACTGTGGAGATGGCGACAAGAAGTGCGAGTGTGCAACTTTGTACACAAAGTGCAATCCGGAGTCTGTGTGGACCTCATTCTCCATCACTGCTGATTACCGGACCTCCCTCCACATGACCAGACAGCTCCCAAGAGTCCCATTCCACAGACTTCATCACTGGAGGGGGGGGGAATCAAATTTCTATTTCCAGTTAGAAAATGTCATGAAAAAATGTAGTTGGCCCAGAGTGTGTCATATGACATACTTCTATAATGAGATGTCCCAAATATAATAGAGTATAAATCCCCAAATTCCTGAATCCTCATGTATCAGGAGGCCTTATAGAGATATCACTGGTAAAAACTCATTTATTTTGGTAGGCACCTTTCAAAAATTACTTGGACCACTTTTCGTCTGTCACCACATCAGAGCCCATAAATTTTTCAGCTCACAGCCCTTGGAGGGACCAATTAAATAGAAATTTCCAAATGTAATTTCATAAAGAAATTGGCCGAGGAGTAGCAGACCTCTCTATTTCATTCTGCTCTTCTTCTACTTATGAAAGAAAAGCTATTTCACAGGCTAGAAGAAGAATATCAAAGACTAGACCAAAATTGTGATGGAAAATAAGTTGTATAGTTCATTCATATGCTAATCTGCACTGAAGTGGTTGAGACGTAAAAAATCTGAACTCAGTTACTATTCTATTGCGTATCTATGTCTTGTTCACTAAGGTATTACCAGCACCAAGCCCTATACCTGGCACATTGCAGCAAAGCAATAAATCCTTATTGAATGAATAAATGAGCCTTACCATGCCAGAAAATGATGGATTTTCAATTTGCTTTCTTGTGTACCACTCTTTGGTGAAGGCCAGAACTTTAAACATGCTGGGAAATGAGGCAGGTGGTGATTGGAGAATAGGAGGTAGATATTTCCTCTATTTAAGTGTCTGTTGTAGCATTGAAAGTACGATTTCAAATTACTATCTATTTTTTAAAGAATATAAAATTATTTTCTTCAAAATAACAATAGGCTTTTTAAGTCTCTATTGACAGGCATGGGAAAACATTTGTGGGCTTTGTTTCTTTCAGATGTCATTTTCTATTAGTTAATAGTTGCTGTGCACTTGCTAGTTTCAAATGCAGATTTTTCTCCCCAGGAGTTTGCAGACCTGTTTTGGAGACAAGGAACAAATACCTGTAAAATTAACTATGATTTGAAAGTAATATAATATAGTATAAGAAAGAACAGAGAGGTCACAGGTGGAACATGATATTCCATAAACACTTTGCTTTTGGAAAATGGGGACCTCGGTACTACTATGGTACACGATATGGGCTGAATGGTGTTCCACTCCTCAAATTTACATGTTAAAGTCCTAACCCTGAGTACCTCAGAATGTGACTGTATTTGGAGACAGAGCCTTTGGTGAAGGAATCAAGATGAAATGAAGTCATTTGGGTGAACCATCATTTAATCTGACTGATATGTTTATAAGAAAGAAAATCAACACAGGCACTCATAGAAGAAGAACATCATGTGAACTGAATACAATCATCTGTAAGCCAACAGTAGAGGTCTTGGAAGAAACCAACCCAGACAACACTTTGATCTTGGACTTTCAGCTTCCAGGATTGGGAGAACATGAGTTTCTGTGGTGTAAGCCATGTCATCTGTGGTGCTTTTTATGGCAGCCTGAACCGGTGGTACAAATAAATACAAGACAGGTTTTATTCGTGGGAAAAGTCAGCAGCAGAGAAGTAGCAGTGCATTCATTATCCTGTGAACTTGCATTTTCCTGCAGAGCTGTTCTTAAGGGAGTCATAGCCAATTGGATGCACCATAGAAAGTATTCTGGTCATGGGACCCCACACTCTGTTGCAACTCTGTGACTATGAGACCTTTCTGGGCCCCAGTGCCCAGTGGCCAATTTCATCTAGTTCTGTCAAGCTCACTCAGGCTTCCAAACACACTCTTGGTTCTTTGTCTTCCCTTACCTGTGTATGACAAGACCAACAGATCGGCCATCTGACCACCAATGAAACACAGATTCTATGGTCTGATTAATAAACAGATTCGCAGGTGCTTAAGTGTACTTGACAAAAGAGAGGCTACTCTTGTTTTTAAGAGAATGAAAACAATATTGACTTGTAAATTATAATTTATAAATTGGAGTATGAAGAAAGTTATAGCCTCCTTTACCAAAAAAAAAAAAAAAAAAAAAAAAAAGCTACATATATGTGAGTCGCCAATGTAATTGGTTAAATACACCTTGTATTTATAATTCACCTGTAAGTCATGTACCGGCAAAGGCAAAAGAGAAACATAGGTAATACAGTTCCTTTATGTCTATCCTATTGTCTCTAATGACCAGCCAAGGTCACTCAAGAACCCACCTAATTTGAGGAGGATAAGGAGCTGGGGGTCACTTAGGAATTCAGCTATACTGGAATGTAATCTAAGGGGAGACTGGAAACATAGTTTTGCACTTGCACATTACTGAGAAAGTAGCTCAGCATCTGCCCTGGCTTGGCATTTGACAATCTGTTGGCCAGACACTCCCACGCAGCTAAGGCCTTCACCTGCCAGCTGGTTTGGGTTTCACAATTACCTGCTTTTTCAGCAATGCAGGTTATGCAGCCCCAGATAACTGTGAAAAAACTGTCTGAACCTGTGGAGTTTTTCCACTGGAAACTTCTGGACTTGGCATAATAGGTGGAATCATTTACCTTTTTCAGGTGGCGATGTGACCTAAAAAGACCCAGTGGCAGATAGTTTGGGCACATAAGCCTGAGGATTTAAGACAAATATATTACATAACATTAAGATGATACTCATCCGACTTCTAGTTAGTAATGGGAAGGGAGCAAGATGCTTACGTTGCATAAGCAGCTGAATGCCTGGGTAGGGTTAATTAAAAAGAGCCAATGTTTACTCAGTCAGTTGTCATTCATTTCAAATATGGCTTAAAAAAATAGAAATACACCTTAAAAGTTTTATAATTTTGGAAAGAAATTGGCCAATGCAAAAACTTCTGTTACAATGATGAATTACACTGATTAATTTTTTAACCTTGTATTCAGGAGATAAGCACCCTTTTTCAAAGTGTCTTAGCCTCTTTATATATGGCTGAATTCAAATCGCTGATATTCTATTAAGTATCTTTAAATCTATGTTCACGAGTGATATTGGTCTGTGATTATTTTCTTTTAATGATGTTGTCAGGTTTGGAATAACAGTTATTCTGTCCTCAGGAAATCAGTTGAGGAGTCATTCTCTCTATTGTTGTTCATTTGTCTAAGCTGTTAAAATCATTGACCTTAAGGTCTTCACAGTATCTATATAATTTGTAATGATGTCATCTCTATCATTCTTTATACTGTATTCTCTTCCCTTTTCTTGATTGGTTTATCTCCAGATTTACAATTCTATTAATCTTTTCAAATGAACCAATTTTGATTTAGGTATTTTTTTCTCGGTTGTTTGTGTGTCATTTTGTTAATTTCTACTTTTATCTTTATTCTTTTCTTTCTTATACTTACCCAGAGTGTCATATGCTCTGCTTTTTCTAGCTTCTTTAAGTGTAATCTTTAATCATTGATTTTAACTTGTCATCTTTTCCAACAGAAGCATTTAAACCTAAAATTGTCCTCTTTAGCTGTATCCTACCACTTTCAATATATTTTGTTTTCATAATAATTCAGTTAAAATATTTTCTGATTTCTATTGAAATATCTTCTTTAACCAATAAGTAACTTAGATAGATGTACATTGCTTAATTTCTTTATTCTGTTATGATTAATCTGCTGTTAATCCCATCAAATGGATTTTTAATTTTATATATTATTTTTATAATTCAAAGATTTCCATCTTATTTGTATGTTACAATTTCCAAATCTCTTCTGAAATTCTCCATCCTATCACCCATTATATTTTACTTTTAATTTGTTAACACATTCCTTACAGTTATTTAAAAGTTCTTTGCTACCTCCTACATCTGAGTTCTTTGTGGGTCACTTGATTAATTCTTCTCTGGACCATGTGTCAATACTTCTATTTTTCCTCGTGTCTAGTAATTCTCGGTTGCATGCTAGACTTTGTGACTGAATGCAGTAAATATTCCTCAGATTCTGTTTTTTGTCTTCTGGCAAGTGCTGAGTTTTGCCCTAGCAGGCACTGTAATTACTAGTAGATCACTTTGACCTTGTAACGTTGTGGTTTTAAGTCTTTGTCTATTTCGGTTTTACTCTTATTTCTACAGTGAATCCCTTCATCCTGGGACATAGATTTTATCCCAAATGTGTTTCCCTTCTGGGGTTCTAACGAAAGGTCTCAGGGCCAAGCTGTTTTATCCTGGGCAGGATTTAAATTATAACCTTTGTCCCCTTACTCAGTGGTGAGCAGCAGTTGAAATCTCTACTCAACTCCTTCAGTATTCTGGCTGTTATTCTTCCCATTTCCAGGCGCTCTGGGTGTCCTAAGTTCCATTTTCTGAATCTAAAGGCCAAAAGGATTACAGTTTTGTGTTTGATTTCTAGTGGTCCTATAACTCACAGACTCTGGGGGAAAGTTATTAAAAGTTTATCTAAAAATTTACTTATTTTGGATTATATACACCCAGAAAGTTTTTCAAAAAAAAAAAAAATCTAATTAAAGCATATAGGCTGTACCCATTTTCTTTGTCTCTCTGGTAAAAATACATTTTAACTATGATCTAAAGGCATGTTCATGGAGGGAATATTTTAAGAATGTATAGGGAAGAAGTGCTCTATAAGAAGCAGAGACAATTTCAAAGTTTTTCAAATTTCTAAGCAATTCTATTAAAACAAAGCCCTAATGTTAGTGTTCTTACAGTAAAAACTGACCTAGAAGCTATAGAATCTATACATAACTGCTTTAAGTGTTATGTATTAAAAGTAAAACAATTAAAAATGAATAATAGAATTCCTAGTTTATCTTTCTATAGACAATTTTATACTCTAGAGGAGAGTTATCTAAAATAAGGTCTGAGGAGCACTATTTTCTTAAAATAACAGAGCTTATTATCTATTGATAATGTGTTATGTTTCAAATCCCATCCTAAGTATTTTATAAAAATTAACTCATTTCATCCTCAAAACAAGTTTATGAAGTATGTAAAGATCAGACAAACTCTACAAATGAAGAATTCAAGTCACAGAGCAGTTGAACAATTTTCCCTTCAAGACACTAACAAATGGCAGAGCAAAGATTTCAACCCATGCAGTCTGGCTTCAGAGCCTGAATTCTTGGACCACCAAAAACACAGCTTCTTATTCGATTAAGAAGTGCCCCCCCCCAATAAAACTTGGAAGATATTTGGTTTAATGAAGGTACTACACCTTTTTTTTAAGCTGTGGGACTTCTCAGAACCTTTAAGGTGTTGTATTTTCTCAGATCACATAATACGTTAGTACGTTGATGAATCCAGTCGGTGTGCTGGTAAGGTGACTTATCAAACAAATGAACAAAGAAGTTCCTCATCTGTCGCATTTGCAAAGTGGTACACCTAGACTGATTTCAAATTACGATTGTTTTAACAAATGGCCCACAGGATTTCTGAATACTTACCAGTTGGCTTCCTGGGATGAGTCAGTGTCCTACTTACAACTCCCCAGAAGACGTGTGGTAGGATACGTAGAGTTTTTTTCTTTCCCTCTCTCCCACTCTGTCTGTCTCTGTTCCTTTCTCCCTCCCTCCATCCCAGCTCACTCCCTCCCTCCCTCCATTTATTTTGACAAATACATAACACACTTTAGACAAATATCTTCTAAGACAAATTCCGCCTTTCTAAATAGAATGGTAATCAACACTGAAACACTTAGATTGAGTCTTAAAATTTACTTTAAGGACCTTAAGAACAACAATAGTAACACGAAGTTAGAACTGATGATAAATGGAACCATATTTCATCAGCTATAAATAAAAAAAATCACTTTAAAATCTCATTGTGGCAAAGGATTTAATGAAAATATTTCATTTAGTAATAAAAACTGCTATAATTACCACCTGTATTGAATAGAGATGAAGTAAATGAATTCTTCTGGGTTCCTTGACAGTCATCTCCAGGAGATAATAGATTATTGCTTACTTTTGCAAATTATGCAGTAAAATCTCCAAGGAGACATTCATTTATTGTTGCTTTACCCAGTGTGATTAATACAATCTTTCCACAGCTAGATCCAAGAGACAGGAGAAATCATATATATTTCTTATTGTTTTAGATTACTTTATTTAAATAGAGATGTAAGAAAAATCCTGTTTCCTGTTATTAATGTACTCAAACATTGTCAGGTTTGTGTCAATTTAGAAAGGTCATCAGAATCATCACTGAAGCTAAATGCGGTGCAATGAAGGAACATTCTTTTGTGACAAGGCTCTTGTTGCGCTCATGCAACCTCTTTCCTGTTTGAAGTATTTTGCATAAATGTTTTCTCTGATCCCCAGTGCTGGTATAAGCACTTGATAGTATCTTATTAAAAATCAACAAATCCAAGCACTTACTGGGTCAAATCATTGTTCTATACATCGTGTGAATGACAGAGCAGAAAATGACATGATTATTGTGTCTCTCCAAAGGCTTATGTCAGAGGAGACACCTGTAAGGTAAAATGCATACACATTATAAAATGAAAAGGGCCATGAGATGTACAAAGTGCTTAATGAGCTAAGAGAAAGAAAATATGATGTAAGACCAGTTTGTGTGCTATGTGATACGTTTATGCATAAGGAGATATAAGATTATGGAGAAAGCCAGTTGTGAGTAGAACCTTGAAGGAAATCTAGGACATCCAGGATGATGTTGAAAAGCTATGCCACAGGGAGCCATGCTTGCCTTGTTCCTGAACTCACAGGAAAACTTTGAATTTCTCACTATTAAAGTATGCTGCTGGATGCAGGTTTCTTGTAGACGTTCTCTATCAAGTTGAGGAAATTACTCTCTATTTCTATTCTGCTGAGGGCTTTTATTATAAGCGGATGCTAGATATTGTCAATTGCTTTTTCTGCAGAAGTCAGATGCAATTCTTTTTCTTTGCTCCTCTCTAGGTACTGTTTCTTCCTGGCTTCTTCTGAGATCTTTTTCTTTGTCTTTGATTATCCGAGGTTTGAATATCATACGCTTAGGTGTAGTAATTTTGGCAGTTACCTTGCTTGGTGTTCTCTGAGCTTCCTGGATCTGTTATTTGGTGTCTCACATTAATATGGGGAAATAATCAGTCACTGTTTCAAATGTTGCCTTGTTTCCTTTCTCTCTTTCTTATTCTTCTGGTATTCTCATGACACATGTGTTATACCTTTTGCAGTAGCCCCACGATTCTTGAATATTCTCTTCTGTCTCATTACATCTCTTTTTCCTCTTAATTTTTCAATTTTAGAAGTTTCTATTGTCATATCCTAAAGCTCAGATATTCTTTCTGCAGCCGTGTCTAGTCTACGAATGAGCCCATCAAAGGCATTTTTTAATTCGTGTTACAGCAGTTTATATCTCCAGTCTTTTAAAATTTCTTCTTATAATTTCCATCTCCTTATTCTTCTATTCTATTTCCATCTCCTTATTCTTCTATTCTTGTACATTGTTGCCTTTTCCATTAATAACCTTAGCATACTAATTATGGTTTGTTTTTTAATTCCTAGTCTGATAATGTCAACATTTCTGCCATAATTGACTTTGGTTCTGATGCTTATTTGGTCTCTCTCTCTCTCTCTTTTATTTTATTTTACTTTTTGCCTTTTAGTTTACCTTGACATTTTTTTTTTGGCGGGGGGGTTGAAATTTGGGCATGATGTATTGGGTAAAAGGAACTTCTACAAATAGCCTTTTAGTAACATGGTGGTAGGACTAGTCCTTTAGTGAGCCCATGTCCCTGGACTGTGAACTTCACAAGTACTTCTCAGTTTTTTGCCCCCCTTAGGAGGACAGGGTGGCTGGAGGGCTGGAGTTGCATATTTCTTCCCCTCCAAGTGGCAGTTTAGAGAGGGCTGCTGTTGGGTATTTCCCTTCACCCATACGGCTTAGGCTTTCATAAAACCCAAGCAGGCAAGGCTCTGATAAAATGGGTTCTCCTGAGGACAGATCTTGTTAGAAAAAAGCAGAGTGCTCTAGTGTATTTTAAAGTCATGACTTTCTCTCCCCTTGAAAGGAGAATACGAAATTTTTACACCTTTGTTTATAGTAAGAACCTGGTTGAGCTCCTGGAGGTAAAACTCACCAAAATTGGGGACATCCTTATGACTGGGTCCCCCTGTGGTTAATAATGCTCAGACTTGCTCTACACTGAGCCTCCAGCAATTTGTCAATTACATTTTAGGGATTTGATTGAGAGTGGAAAGTCATGGAAGAAAGTGATAGGATGAAAATAATATGAGATAAACATAGAAAACTGGGGAAGTGGCAAGCCCTGTATGTTCAGATTCCTCTCTTTCCTGCAGGTATATGAAGGGTACGTTTCACATGAGGGTCTTATGAACTGTTCAGGGGGAAGTCATAAAATCCTTTCTGCACCTGGCATTTCACAGCTTTCTTTTGCTTGAAATCTTATCTATGCAAAGTTTCCATATTTTGGGGTAGGATGTCCTGAAACCTAGTTGCTTCATTGGGATCTTTTGAAATGCAGAACTGTTTTTTAAATTCATTTTTATTAATTTTATTGTACATATTTAAGTTTTATACTACATTTATAAATGATATACATTATTTACTAATGTATATCAAAATATATTTTGATTTGCATGTGTGAAATTATTATACTTTAGCCAATCAAGTTAACATATCTCTCACATAGTTACCTTTGTGTGTGTGTGTGTGTGTGTGAGAGAGATGACAGCACCTGAAATCTACTGTCTCAGTAAATTTTCAGTATACAATATTCTTTTTTTTTTTTGAAAGAATATACTTTATTTATTTATTTTTTTTAAAATTTATTTATTATTATTATACTTTAAGTTGTAGGGTACATGTGCATAACGTGCAGGTTTGTTACATATGTATACTTGTGCCATGTTGGTGTGCTGCACCCATCAACTCGTCA